>NC_052156.1:1728831-1752665 GCF_902713615.1 Scyliorhinus canicula
ACCCTGTGGGTGTCAGGGAGGGCTCACCCTGTGGGTGTCAGGGAGGGCTCACCCTGTGGGTGTCAGGGAGGGCTCACCCTGTGGGTGTCAGGGAGGGCTCACCCTGTGGGTGTCAGGGAGGGCTCACCCTGTGGGTGTCAGGGAGGGCTCACCCTGTGGGTGTCAGGGAGGGCTCACCCTGTGGGTGTCATACAGGGGTCACCCTGTGGGTGTCAGGGAGGGTTCGCCCTGTGGGTGTCATACAGGGCTCACCCTCTAGATGTCAGGGAGGGGCTCACCCTGTGGGTGTCAGGGAGGGGCTCACCCTCTGGGTGTCATACAGGGCTCACCCTGTGGGTGCCAGGGAGGGCTCACCCTGTGGGTGTCATACAGGGCTCACCCTGTGGGTGCCAGGGAGGGCTCACCCTGTGGGTGTCATACAGGGCTCACCCTCTGGGTGTCAGGGAGGGCTCACCCTGTGGGTGCCAGGGAGGGCTCACCCTGTGGGTGTCAGGGAGGGCTCACCCTGTGGGTGGCAGGGAGGGTTCACCCTGTGGGTGTCAGGGAGGGCTCACCCTGTGGGTGTCAGGGAGGGCTCACCCTGTGGGTGGCAGGGAGGGCTCACCCTGTGGGTGCCAGGGAGGGCTCACCCTGTGGGTGTCAGGGAGGGTTCACCCTGAGGGTGTCAGGTGCTGCAGTATTTTACAGCATTGCTCCGGCTTTCTCAGTGCCTCGGGTTTGACAGTAAGTAGCAGTTGCTGAGATAATTACTGCAATCAGTGTGTGGAGGGGAGGATCCCATCCCCACACTGTGAGAGTTAATGATCTCACTCCACTGCTCGATCAGTTAAAGGAACATGGAGTGTTCAGAAGTGACTCTTCAATCATGGCACTGTCATATTATCAGCAAATTGTTGTTGCTTCTGTGATTGGATGAGGAAAAATCTAATAAGAGTTGAAAAAGAAATCAAATAGGGAGTTGGAGGGGGAGAAAGCAAAGCTGGAAAACATCAAAAAGTTTATTTGTGTCTTTGTAGAACACTGGAACAGCTGAAGGCCATTCAGCCCATTTAATCTGTTGCGCTATTTAATTAAAGCTGAGCTGATGTGTATTTTAACTTCACCTAACCTTTGCTCCAACTATGGCCTGTGCCTCCTTTTCCACCGAGGAATGGCGGAGTTCGGAAGCGTGGAGGGTCCGGGAGAAGAAGGCCACGGGTCTGCCCGCTTGGTTCAGGGTGGCCGCCAGAGCTACATCGGACGTGTGGCTCTCGACCTGGAATGGGAGGGATTTGTCGGCAGCGCGCATCGTGGCCTTCGCAATGTTAGTTTTGATGTGGCTATAGGCCTGGCGGGTCTCCATCGACAGGGGGAACATGTTGGATTGGATGAGGGGGCGGTCTTTGTCGGCGTAGTTAGGGACCCACTGGGCATAATAAGAAAAGAAGCCCAGACAGCGTTTAAGGGCTTTGAGGGAGTTGGGAAGGGGGAGTTCCATTAGGAGGCGCATGCGCTCGGAGTCGGGGCCTATCACTCCGTTACGCACTACGTAGCCGAGGATGGCTAGACGGTTGGTGCTAAACACGCACTTATCCTTATTGTAGGTCAGGTTAAGGAGTTTTGCGGTTCAGAGGAATTTGCGGAGGTTGGTGTCGTGGTCCTGCTGGTCGTGGCCGCAGATGGTGACATTGTCGAGATACGGGAAGGTGGCCCGTAAATCGTTTTGGTCAACAATTCGGTCCATCTCCCTTTGAAAGACCGAGATTCCATTCGTGACACCAAAGGGAACCCTTAAAAAGTGGTAGAGTCGCCCATCCGCTTCGAACGCAGTGTACCTTCGGTCACTCGTGCGGATGGGGAGCTGGCGGTAGGCGGACTTAAGGTCCACCGTGGAGAAGACTTTGTACTGCGCGATCCTGTTAACCAGGTCGGAGATACGGGGGAGAGGATATACGTCCAGCTGCGTAAACCTGTTGATGGTCTGACTGTAGTCTATGACCATCTGATTTTTCTCCCCGGTCTTAACCACCAGCACTTGTGCTGGCCAGGGGCTGTTGCTGGCCTCGATAACCCCTTCCTTCAGAAGCCTTTGAACTTCCGACCTGATGAAGGTCCGGTCCTGGGCGCTGTACCGTCTGCTCCTGGTGGCGACGGGTTTGCAATCCAGGGTGAGGTTCGCAAACAAGGAAGGGGGGTCGACCTTAAGGTACGCGAGGCTGCAGACAGTAAGGGGGGGGAATAGGGCCGCCGAATTTAAAAGTTAGGCTCTGCAGGTAGCACTGAAAATCCAGTCCAAGAAGTGCCGGTGCGCAGAGGCAGGGGAGGACGAGGAATTTATAATTTTTTTAAACCCTCCCCGGACCGTGAGGTCCGCTACGCAGCACCCGGTGATTTGGACGGAGTGCGAACCAGACGCCAGAGCGATTTTGTGCTTTACGGGGTGAACGGGGAGCGCGCAGCGTCTTACCGTGTCGGGGTGGACGGGGAGCGCGCAGCATCTTACCGTGTCGGGGTGGACGGGGAGCGCGCAGCGTCTTACCGTGTCGGGGTGGATGGGGAGCGCGCAGCATCTTACCGTGTCGGGGTGGACGGGGAGCGCGCAGCATCTTACCGTGTCGGGGTGGACGGGGAGCGCGCAGCATCTTACGGTGTCGGGGTGGACGGGGAGCGCGCAGCGTCTTACCGTGTCGGGGTGGACGGGGAGCGCGCAGCATCTTACCGTGTCGGGGTGGACGGGGAGCGCGCAGCATCTTACCGTGTCGGGGTGAACGGGGAGCGCACAGCGTCTTACCGTGTCGGGGTGGACGGGGAGTGCGCAGCATCTTACCGTGCCGGGGTGGACGGGGAGCGCAGCATCTTACCGTGTCGGGGTGGACGGGGAGCGCGCAGCATCTTACCGTGTCGGGGTGGACGGGGAGCGCGCAGCATCTTACCGTGTCGGGGTGGACGAGGAGAGCGCAGCATCTTACCGTGTCGGGGTGGACGGGGAGCGCGCAGCATCTTACCGTGTCGGGGTGGACGGGGAGCGCGCAGCATCTTACCGTGTCGGGGTGGACGGGGAGCGCAGCATCTTATCGTGTCGGGGTGAACGGGGAGCGTGCAGCATCTTACCGTGTCGGGGTGAACGGGGAGCGCGCAGCATCTTACCGTGTCGGGGTGAACGGGGAGCGCGCAGCATCTTACCGTGTCGGGGTGGACGGGGAGCGCGCAGCGTCTTACCGTGTCGGGGTGAACGGGGAGCGCGCAGCATCTTACCGTGTCGGGGTGGATGGGGAGCGCGCAGCATCTTACCGTGTCGGGGTGCGTGCAGCATCTTACCGTGTCGGGGTGGACAGGGAGCGCGCAGCGTCTTACCGTGTCGGGGTGAACGGGGAGCGTGCAGCATCTTACCGTGTCGGGGTGGACAGGGAGCGCGCAGCATCTTACCGTGCCGGGGTGAACGGGGAGCGCGCAGCATCTTACCGTGTCGGGGTGGACGGGGAGCGCGCAGCATCTTACCGTGTCGGGGTGGACGGGGAGCGCGCAGCGTCTTACCGTGTCGGGGTGGACAGGGAGCGCGCAGCATCTTACCGTGTCGGGGTGGACAGGGAGCGCGCAGTGTCTTACCGTGTCGGGGTGGACGGGGAGCGCGCAGCATCTTACCGTGCCGGGGTGAACGGGGAGCGCGCAGCATCTTACCGTGTCGGGGTGGACGGGGAGCGCTCAGCGTCTTACCGTGTCGGGGTGGACGGGGAGCGCGCAGCATCTTACCGTGTCGGGGTGAACGGGGAGCGCGCAGCATCTTACCGTGTCGGGGTGAACGGGGAGCGCGCAGCATCTTACCGTGTCGGGGTGAACGGGGAGCGCGCAGCGTCTTACCGTGTCGGGGTGAACGGGGAGCGCGCAGCATCTTACCGTGTCGGGGTGAACGGGGAGCGCGCAGCGTCTTACCGTGTCGGGGTGAACGGGGAGCGCGCAGCGTCTTACCCGTGTCGGGGTGGACGGGGAGCGCGCAGCATCTTACCGTGTCGGGGTGGACAGGGAGCGCGCAGCATCTTACCGTGCCGGGGTGGACGGGGAGCGCGCAGCGCCTTACCGTGTCGGGGTGGACGGGGAGAGCGCGCAGCATCTTACCGTGTCGGGGTGGACGGGGAGAGCGCGCAGCATCTTACCGTGTCGGGGTGGACGGGGAGCGCGCAGCGTCTTACCGTGTCGGGGTGGACGGGGAGCGCGCAGCATCTTACCGTGTCGGGGTGGACGGGGAGCGCGCAGCATCTTACCGTGTCGGGGTGAACGGGGAGCGCGCAGCATCTTACCGTGTCGGGGTGAACGGGGAGCGTGCAGCATCTTACCGTGTCGGGGTGGACAGGGAGCGCGCAGCATCTTACCGTGTCGGGGTGGACGGGGAGCGCGCAGCATCTTACCGTGTCGGGGTGGACGGGGAGAGCGCGCAGCATCTTACCGTGCCGGGGTGAACGGGGAGCGCGCAGCGTCTTACCGTGTCGGGGTGGACAGGGAGCGCGCAGTGTCTTACCGTGTCGGAGTGGACGGGGAGCGCGCAGCATCTTACCGTGCCGGGGTGAACGGGGAGCGCGCAGCATCTTACCGTGTCGGGGTGGACGGGGAGCGCGCAGCGTCTTACCGTGTCGGGGTGAACGGGGAGCGCGCAGCATCTTACCGTGTCGGGGTGGACGGGGAGCGCGCAGCGTCTTACCGTGTCGGGGTGGACGGGGAGCGCGCAGCGTCTTACCGTGTCGGGGTGGACGGGGAGCGCGCAGCATCTTACCGTGTCGGGGTGGATGGGGAGCGCGCAGCATCTTACCGTGTCGGGGTGGACGGGGAGCGCGCAGCATCTTACCGTGTCGGGGTGGACAGGGAGCGCGCAGCGTCTTACCGTGTCGGGGTGGACGGGGAGAGCGCGCAGCATCTTACCGTGTCGGGGTGAACGGGGAGCGCGCAGCGTCTTACCGTGTCGGGGTGGACGGGGAGCGCGCAGCGTCTTACCGTGTCGGGGTGAACGGGGAGCGCGCAGCGTCTTACAGTGTCGGGGTGGACGGGGAGCGCGCAGCGTCTTACCGTGTCGGGGTGAACGGGGAGCGCGCAGCGTCTTACCGTGTCGGGGTGGACGGGGAGCGCGCAGCGTCTTACCGTGTCGGGGTGGACGGGGAGCGCGCAGCATCTTACCGTGTCGGGGTGGACGGGGAGCGCGCAGTGCCTTACCGTGTCGGGGTGGACGGGGAGCGCGCAGCATCTTACCGTGTCGGGGTGGACGGGGAGCGCGCAGCATCTTACCGTGTCGGGGTGGACGGGGAGCGCGCAGCATCTTACCGTGTCGGGGTGGACGGGGAGCGCACAGCATCTTACCGTGTCGGGGTGGACGGGGAGCGCGCAGCATCTTACCGTGCCGGGGTGGACGGGGAGCGCGCAGCGTCTTACCGTGCCGGGGTGAACGGGGAGCGCGCAGCATCTTACCGTGTCAGGGTGGATGGGGAGCGCGCAGCATCTTACCGTGCCGGGGTGAACGGGGAGCGCACAGCGTCTTACCGTGTCGGGGTGGACGGGGAGCGCGCAGCATCTTACCGTGTCGGGGTGGACGGGGAGCGCGCAGCATCTTACCGTGCCGGGGTGAACGGGGAGCGCGCAGCATCTTACCGTGTCGGGGTGGACGGGGAGAGCGCGCAGCATCTTACCGTGTCGGGGTGGACGGGGAGCGCGCAGCATCTTACCGTGTCGGGGTGAACGGGGAGCGCGCAGCATCTTACCGTGTCGGGGTGGACAGGGAGCGCGCAGTGTCTTACCGTGTCGGGGTGGACGGGGACCGCGCAGCATCTTACCGTGTCGGGGTGAACGGGGAGCGCGCAGCGTCTTACCGTGTCGGGGTGGACAGGGAGCGCGCAGCATCTTACCGTGTCGGGGTGGACGGGGAGCGCGCAGCGTCTTACCGTGTCGGGGTGGACGGGGAGCGCGCAGCATCTTACCGTGCCGGGGTGAACGGGGAGCGCGCAGCATCTTACCGTGCCGGGGTGAACGGGGAGCGCGCAGCGTCTTACCGTGTCGGGGTGAACGGGGAGCGCGCAGCGTCTTACCGTGTCGGGGTGAACGGGGAGCGCGCAGCATCTTACCGTGTCGGGGTGGACGGGGAGCGCGCAGCGTCTTACCGTGTCGGGGTGAACGGGGAGCGCGCAGCATCTTACCGTGTCGGGGTGAACGGGGAGCGTGCAGCGTCTTACCGTGTCGGGGTGGACGGGGAGCGCGCAGCATCTTACCGTGTCGGGGTGGACGGGGAGCGCGCAGCATCTTACCGTGTCGGGGTGAACGGGGAGCGCGCAGCGTCTTACCGTGTCGGGGTGGACGGGGAGCGCGCAGCATCTTACCGTGTCGGGGTGGACGGGGAGAGCGCGCAGCATCTTACCGTGTCGGGGTGGACGGGGAGCGCGCAGCGTCTTACCGTGTCGGGGTGGACGGGGAGCGCGCAGCGTCTTACCGTGTCGGGGTGAACGGGGAGCGCGCAGCGTCTTACCGTGTCGGGGTGGACGGGGAGCGCGCAGCGTCTTACCGTGCCGGGGTGAACGGGGAGCGCGCAGCGTCTTACCGTGCCGGGGTGAACGGGGAGCGTGCAGCATCTTACCGTGTCGGGGTGAACAGGGAGCGCGCAGCATCTTACCGTGTCGGGGTGAACGGGGAGCGCGCAGCGTCTTACCGTGTCGGGGTGGACGGGGAGCGCGCAGCGTCTTACCGTGTCGGGGTGGACGGGGAGCGCGCAGCATCTTACCGTGTCGGGGTGGACGGGGAGCGCGCAGCATCTTACCGTGTCGGGGTGGACGGGGAGCGCGCAGTGCCTTACCGTGTCGGGGTGGACGGGGAGCGCGCAGCATCTTACCGTGTCGGGGTGGACGGGGAGCGCGCAGCATCTTACCGTGTCGGGGTGGACGGGGAGCGCGCAGCGTCTTACCATGCCGGGGTGAACGGGGAGCGCGCAGCATCTTACCGTGTCAGGGTGGATGGGGAGCGCGCAGCATCTTACCGTGCCGGGGTGGACGGGGAGCGTGCAGCGTCTTACCGTGTCGGGGTGAACGGGGAGCGCGCAGCGTCTTACCGTGTCGGGGTGGACGGGGAGCGCGCAGCGTCTTACCGTGTCAGGGTGGATGGGGAGCGCGCAGCATCTTACCGTGCCGGGGTGAACGGGGAGCGCGCAGCGTCTTACCGTGTCGGGGTGAACGGGGAGCGCGCAGCGTCTTACCGTGTCAGGGTGGATGGGGAGCGCGCAGCGTCTTACCGTGTCGGGGTGAACGGGGAGCGCGCAGTGTCTTACCGTGCCGGGGAGCGCGCAGCGTCTTACCGTGTCGGGGTGAACGGGGAGCGCGCAGCATCTTACCGTGTCGGGGTGGACGGGGAGCACGCAGCATCTTACCGTGCCGGGGTGAACGGGGAGCGCGCAGCGTCTTACCGTGTCAGGGTGGATGGGGAGCGCGCAGCGTCTTACCGTGTCGGGGTGAACGGGGAGCGCGCAGTGTCTTACCGTGCCGGGGAGCGCGCAGCGTCTTACCGTGTCGGGGTGAACGGGGAGCGCGCAGCATCTTACCGTGTCGGGGTGGACGGGGAGCACGCAGCATCTTACCGTGTCGGGGTGGACGAAACTCCCTGTGCTCCCGGAGTCCAGTAGGCAGCTTGTTCCGCGTCCATTGAGGTGGATCTGTGTGGTCGGCGTGGAAAGCGTGCGGGGCCGTGTCTGGTCCAGTGTCACCGAGGCGAGTCGTGGCAGGAACGCGGAGTCGTCATGCAGGATGGAGTAATCGCTTACGGGGTCCTCCGTTCCGATCCAAGATGGCGGCGCCCGTCGGCCGCACATGGTGGGGGATGAACAAGATGGCGGCGCCCTGGGGTCACACATAGAGTCGGGGGCACAAAATGGCGGCGCATACGCGCGCGTTGCGGTCAGCGATCTCTAAGGAGGATGCGAGGGACTGTCCCTCAGTGAGGCTGAGAGTGTCCGTCTCTAACAGTCTCTGCCGTATATGGGGTGACTGCATGCCCGCCACAAAGGGATCCCTAATCAAGAGTTCGGTGTGATCCGCAGCAGTGACCTGCGGGCAGGAGCAGTTTCTCCCCAGGACAATGAGGGCCCGATAGAATTCATCGAGGGACTCACCGGGGAATTGTTGCCTTGTTGCCAGGAGGTGCCGTGCGTAGACCTGGTTTACTGGCCTAATGAAGTGTCCTTTTAGGAGATCCATGGCGACATCATAGTCCAGTTCGTCTTCTATCATCGAGTAAACGGCGGTGCCCACGCACGTGTGGAGGATGTGGAGTTTCTGCTCCTTTGTTGGTTGATTTTCTGCAGTAGTGAGGTAGCTGTTGAAGCACGCCAGCCAATGTTTAAAAGTTGCTGATGCGTTTGCAGCATGCGGGCTGATCCGCAGCCATTCTGGCTTAAGCTGTAGTTCCATTTTCAAAGTCTAGCGTATTAAATTGATGCGCCATCAATTGGACTCGAGTCGTAGTGAAGTTCCAAACGCCAGGCTTTAATACGCTAGATGTGAGCCAGGCAGTGGTCATACAGAGAAAGGCCGACTGCCAGCCAACACGAGCTCTTATACCCTGCCTTGTAGGCGGAGCTACCAACCTCTCAGCCAATCGGCGGGGAGCCACATGACCAGCCACAACCAATTGGCAGAGAGGCACATGACTTGCCTGGGCCAATGGGCAGCGAGGCTGCTGTACCAATGGCAGCCTGGTTCTCCGGTAATATGATCTCTCTAGCCATACTGCCACACCTTGCTCTGCCTCTCTGCCTTTGCTCGGACTCTCTGCCTCTGACTCTCTGCCTCTGACTCTCTGCCTTTGCTCGGACTCTCTGCCTCTGACTCTCTGCCTCTGCTCTGCCTCTGACTCTCTGCCTTTGCTCGGACTCTCTGCCTCTGACTCTCTGCCTCTGCTCTGCCTCTGACTCTCTGCCGTTGCTCTGACTCTCTGCCGTTGCTCTGACTCTCTGCCGTTGCTCTGACTCTCTGCCTCTTTCTCTCTGCCTCTGTCTCTCTGCCTCTGTCTCTCTGCCTCTGTCTCTCTGCCTCTGTCTCTCTGCCTCTGTCTCTCTGCCTCTGTCTCTCTGCCTCTTTCTCTCTGCCTCTTTCTCTCTGCCTCTTTCTCTCTGCCTCTGTCTCTCTGCCTCTGTCTCTCTGCCTCTGACTCTCTGCCGTTGCTCTGACTCTCTGCCTCTGACTCTCTGCCTCTGACTCTCTGCCTCTGACTCTCTGCCTCGGACTCTCTGCCTCGGACTCTCTGCCTCGGACTCTCTGCCTCGGACTCTCTGCCTTTGCTCGGCCTCCCTGCCTTTGCTCGGACTCTCTCTGTTCCTGGTCTATCAAATGCTGTTTATCGGATTGGGGCAACCAGCTGCGGAATGTCTGCAGCGCCGATTACACCAGTGACATAATCACTAGCCTCAGTGCCTCGAATTAAAGAGGGATTTCTGCCCCTAACGGAGTGCTTCAATGAGCAATCCGGTGGGAGTGAGATTCTCTGCTTTAGAGGGAATGCAAGGCGGAAAAAACCAGAATCGACTGAATTTACCTCCTCATCCCTGGTGGTCACATGGTACACATTGATCAGAAAGCAACAGACCCAGACAGGAGGTGAGGAAAATCCCTGCTGGCGGAGAGATTTGGGAAAATCCCTGCTGGCGGAGAGATTTGGGAAAATCCCTGGTACCGGAGAGATTTGGGAAAATCCCTGGTGGCAGAGAGATTTGGGAAAATCCCTGGTACCGGAGAGATTTGGGAAAATCCCTGCTGGCGGAGAGATTTGGGAAAATCCCTGGTACCGGAGAGATTTGGGAAAATCCCTGGTGGCAGAGAGATTTGGGAAAATCCCTGGTACCGGAGAGATTTGGGAAAATCCCTGCTGGCGGAGAGATTTGGGAAAATCCCTGCTGGCGGAGAGATTTGGGAAAATCCCTGCTGGCGGAGAGATTTGGGAAAATCCCTGGTACCGGAGAGATTTGGGAAAATCCCTGCTGCCGGAGAGATTTTGGAAAATCCCTGCTGCCGGAGAGATTTGGGAAAATCCCTGCTGGCAGAGAGATTTGGGAAAATCCCTGCTGGCGGTGAGATTTGGGAAAATCCCTGGTACCGGAGAGATTTGGGAAAATCCCTGCTGGCGGAGAGATTTGGGAAAATCCCTGCTGGCGGAGAGATTTGGGAAAATCCCTGCTGGTGGAGAGATTTGGGAATCTCTGTTTGCTTCATCCAGTAATACTGTATCTGTGCAATCCAACAGCACAAAAGGTGGGGGAAATATAAATGATGTGAGTTGAGCCCCAGGTGGCTTGGGTCCAATATTGATACACTGGCCAAGATCCAATTCACGCCCCATCTGTCCCTGACCCCAGAACTGGGTTGAAATTGGAAGTTTCCACTGATTGATCAACAGTTTTGGATACTGTTGGGGTTGGGGGTGGGAGGGGGGGGGGGGGGGGGGGGCGGGGGGTGACTGCGTCGAGGAAAGCAGTGGCAGCCAGCCTCGTGGCACCATGGGGGGAGTGGTCTGCTGCACAAGACGGAAGGAGGAAGACTGTCATAGTGATAGGGGATTCATTGTTAGGGGAATAGGCAGGCGTTTCTGTGGCTGCAAAAGAGATTCCAGGATGATGCGTTGCCCCCCTGGTGCCAGGGTCAGGGATATCACTGAACGGCTGCAGGGCATCTTGAAGGGGAGGGCAAAATGCTTATTTTTGATCATCTAATTTTTAGCTGCATTAATAAAACTGCACCAGCTTAACGCTCTAATTGTCAGAGGATTTAGATCGTTTGGAGACTTGGGCGGAGAGATGGCAGATGGAGTTTAATCCGGAAAAATGTGAGGTCATGCATTTTGGAAGGTCTAATGCAGGTAGGGAATATACAGTGAATGGTAGAACCCTCAAGAGTATTGAAAGTCAGAGAGATCTAGGTGTACAGGTCCACAGGTCACTGAAAGGGGCAACACAGGTGGAGAAGGTAGTCAAGAAAGCATACGGCATGCTTGCCTTCAATGGCCAGGGCATTGAGTATAAAAATTGGCAAGTTATGTTGCAGCTGTATAGAACCTTAGTTAGGCCACACTTAGAGTATAGTGTTCAATTCTGGTCGCCACACTACCGGAAGGATGTGGAGGCTTTAGAGAGGGTGCGGAAGAGATTTACCAGGATGTTGCCTGGTATGGAGGGCATTAGCTATGAGGAGCGGTTGAATAAACTCGGTTTGTTCTCACTGGAACGACGGAGTTTGAGGGGCGACCTGATAGAGGTCTACAAAATTATGAGGGGCATAGACAGAGTGGATAGTCAGAGGCTTTTTCCCAGGGTAGAGGGGTCAATTACTAGGGGGCATAGGTTTAAGGTGCGATGGGCAAGGTTTAGAGGAGATGTACGAGGCAAGTTTTTTACACAGAGGGTAGTGGGTGCCTGGAACTCGCTGCCGGAGGAGGTGGTGGAAGCCGGGACGATAGTGACGTTTATGGGGCATCTTGACAAATACATAAATAGGATGGGAATAGAGGGATACGGACCCAGGAAGTGTAGAAGATTGTAGTTTAGATGGGCAGCATGGTCGGCACAGACTTGGAGGCCGAAGGGCCTGTTCCTGTGCTGTACTTTTCTTTGTTCTTTGTTCTTTGTTCTTTGACAAGAGGCCGAGTAAATTGGGTTTATATTCTCTGGAATTGAGAAGGATGGGAGCTGATCTCTTAAACTCTCGAAGATTGTGAAGGGGTTTGACAGGATGGACGCTGAGAGATTGTTTCCCACGGATTGGAGAATCTACAACACGGGGGCCCCGGCTCAGGATAAGGAGCCAATCATTTAGGACTGAGATGAGGAGGAAATCTCTTCTGAGAGGGTTGTGAATCTTTGGAATTCTCTGGCCCAGAGGGTTGTGGATTTCCACCTTGGATATATTTAAGGCTGGGATTGACAGATGGTTGGTCTAACGGGGATTAAGGGATATGGGGATTGACCAGCCATGGCTTCGCTGGACCGATTCCTGCTCCTGTTTCTCGTGTTCCCACTGAGCCACAGCTGACACCCCAGCCAAGGTATATCCCAGGATGCAGGACAGTGGTCACATCCAGAGTCCTGTGTTGTGATCAGTCACATTGGTGTAAAATGTGATTCGCTCCCAGAATCAGTGCCCTCTCACTCCGAACCACTCACAACTGGCAGTGGACAAGCAGTCACTATGATAATGGCTCCTTAATCATGTAATCATCATTAACTCAATCTCATTCAGAAAGAGATTAACTTTGATGAAAACTGCAACAAAAAGGGAAACTCTAATCATCAAGTACCTTAATAAATGGACAATGACTTTGTAAAAAAGGTTGTTTGATATTTAATGGGAGAATTCACCCTGATGTCTCTGATTTAACTCTTGTTCCAATCACATTACAGGGAGACCTTTAGTTCCTCTGGCAGTTTAATGCGGAGCTGAGAATTGCTGCGATGTTTTTGTGGGGATAGTGTGTATGCGCAAACTGCCCATATCTTAACTCAGAGCCCTGAGCTCAGTGACGCAGACCAAATCCCAGTCTGTTTATGCCTTGATTTTGAAATGTCCTTGATTGTTTCCAAATCCCTCCAGAACCTCACCCCTCCCAATCTCCGCAACTGCCTAACCCTCAAATACTCTGCCAGCAGTTACTGTCAGTTTGATTTCAGTGTGTATCACTCCAGATCCTCCAGGTATCTGATTAGATTGGATAGACGACGCTGAAACAGGTTATTCGGCCCATCCAGGCCATGCTGATGTTTATAGTCCACTCAAACCTCCTCCCATCTTTTCTCATCCTGGGGATGCAGTGATGTTGTGATATTGTCACAGGATTACTAATCCTGAGCCCCAGAATCATGTTTTGGGATCTGGGTTCAAATCCTGCCATGGCAGAAGGTGAAATTTGAATTAAATAAAAATTTGGAATTATCCTTCAATAAATTACCTTTGAAAAAACAAAATCTGAAATTAAAAGTCTAATGATGACCATGAATCATTATCGATTGTTGTAAAAACCCATCTGGTTCACTAATGTCCTTTAGGGAAGAAAATCTCATAATCTTTATTATTGTCACAAGTAGGCTGACATTAACACTGCAATGAAGTTACTGTGAAAAGCCCCTAGTCGCCACATTCCGGCACCTGTTCGGGTACACAGAGGGAGAATTCAGAATGTCTAATTCACCCAACAGCACGTCTTTGGACTGTGGGAGAAAACTGGAGCACCCGGAGGAAACCCACGCAGACACGGGAGAACGTGCAGACTCCACACAGACAGTGACCCAAGCCGGGAATCGAACCTGGGACTCGGACACTGTGAAGCAATAGTGCTAACCATTGTGCCATCGTGCTGCCCACAAACCCACATTAACACATTTAATGAGTGAGTAAAACTGGGACCGGAGAAGTTGAATGAGAAAGTTGAATCAGAATACATTCCCAATGGTGACAAGTGAGGAACTGTGGAGTAGGAAAGTGAACAGCGTGCTCACAACTTATTAAAACTGATATAGTACTAGTAATTCACCAGTGTATTAGTATCATGTTCTGCCATTGTGTTACAGCTATGTTATGTTGTTGACCTTGTGGGCTCCACCTATGGGCCATTGTGTGGCTTCACCCACAGGGGGATATGTTGGGGCATTTACGGGCTCCGTCCATGGCTCCTCCCCTTGAAAGGAAGTATAAAGAGCAGTTGACCTGTAGGCGGTCCACAGTATTGTACTAGTCACAGGCAGGCTCTGTTCTAAGCTGATTAAAACCTCGGTTTGCTTCTACTCGTGTCTCGAGTGAATTGATGGTCGCATCAGTAATGGATGCAGAAAATCACCAAAACATCCAATGGAATGTTGTCCGTTGTCCCAAAAGGCTGGACTATAACGGGGAGGAATTGATACTTCAGTTCAGAGACTCAGTCAGACTGGGTTTGGAGTTACCAGGTTCAAGCCTGGACTCTACGTCAGGAAGGGGAGATTGACCTGGGAGAGGGCGCAGCACAGAGTCCCCAGGATGTCCCGCGGAGAAGAGGGGTAAATCTGGAGAGATTGACCTGGGAGAGGGCGCAGCACAGAGTCCCCAGGATGTCCCGCGGAGAAGAGGGGTAAATCTGGAGAGATTGACCTGGGAGAGGGCGCAGCACAGAGTCCCCAGGATGTCACGCGGAGAAGAGGGGTAAATCCGGAGAGATTGACCTTGGAGAGGGCGCAGCACAGAGTCCCCAGGATGACCCGCGGAGAAGAGGGGTAAATCCGGAGGTCTGTTTGCACTGACTAAGCAAGTATTCCTTTGAGTACAGAAGGTTGGGAGGTGATGTAATTGAAATGTGTAAAACGATTAGATACAGAAACTATTTCCTCTAATGGGGGCAGTCCAGAACAAGGAGATTTAACCTTTCCAATTAGAGTCAGATTGTTCATGGATAAAATCAGGAAGCAGCTTTTTTCACACCGTGGATAGTGGTAATCTGGAATGGTTTGTGCAAAACGGCTGCAAAACCTGAGGGGCAATTAAAATTTCAGTGCTGAGATTGGTGAATTTTTATTGGCGAGGGCATTGAGGGATATGGGGAAGGTAGGGAAAAGGAGTCAAGGTTCAGATCAGCTAGAATGTAATTAAATGGAGGAACAAGTTCAAGGGGCTGACTGGACCTCCCCTGTTCCTGTGTAACAGGCTGGAGAGGGGCTGAATGGCCCGCTCCTGTTCCTGTGTATCAGGCTCAAGGGGCTGAATGGGCTCCTCCTGTTCCTGTACATCAGGCTCAAGGGGCTGAATGGGCCTCCTGTTCCTGTGTAACAGGCTCAAGGGGCTGAATGGGCCTCCTGTTCCTGTGTAACAGGCTCAAGGGGCTGAATGGGCCTCCTGTTCCTGTGTAACAGGCTCAAGGGGCTGAATGGGCCTCCTGTTCCTGTGTAACAGGCTCGAGGGGCTGAATGGCCTCCTCCTGTTCCTGTGTAACAGGCTCGAGGGGCTGAATGGCCCTCCTCCTGTTCCTGTGAAACAGGCTCGAGGGGCTGAATGGCTTCCTCCTGTTCCTGTGTAACAGGCTCGAGGAGCTGAATGGCCTCCTCCTGTTCCTGTGTAACAGACTCGAGGGGCTGAATGGCCTCCTCCTGTTCCTATGTAGTAGGCCCAAAGGGATATAAGATCCAGAATTGGCTTTAGTGACAGGTGGCAGAGGGTGATGGTTGAAAGTGACTAGAAGCCTGTGTCCAGTGGTGTTCCACAGGGATCGGTGCTGGGCCATTTGCTGTTTGTAGTGTACATTAATGATCTGGATGTGAATGTGGTGGTTATGATCAATAAGTTCACAGAAGACTTGAAAAATGGTAAATACTGAGGTGGAAAGTCTTAGATTACAGGTTTGGGCTGGTCAGACGGGCAAAACGGTGGCAAATGGAATTTAACACAAATGGTGAGGTGTGTATTTTGGGAGGACTAACAAGGCAAGGGAATACATAATGAACGGTAGGACACTGGGAAGTAGAGAGAACCAGAGGCACCTTGGGCTGAATGTCCAAAGATCCCTGAAGACAGCAGGACAGGTAGACAGGACAGGATTGGGCAGCACGGTAGCATAGTGGTTAGCACTGTGGCTTCACAGTGCCAGGGTCCCAGGTTCGATTCCCTGCTGGGTCACTGTCTGTGTGGAGTCTGCACGTTCTCCCTGTGTCTGCGTGGGTTTCCCCCGGATGCTCCGGTTTCCTCCCACAGTCCAAAGAAAAGAAAGAAAAAGAAAAAAAAATAAATCGCTTATTGTCACGAGTAGGCTTCAATGAAGTTACTGTGAAAAGCCCCTAGTCGCCACATTCCGGCTTCTGTTCAGGGAGGCTGTTACGGGAATCGAACCGTGCTGCTGGCCTGCTTGGTCTGCTTTCAAAGCCAGCGATTTAGCCCAGATGTGCAGGTACGGTAGATTGGACATGCTAAATTTGCCCTTAGTGTCCAAAAAGGTTAGGAGGGGTTATTGGGTTAAGGGGATAGGGTGGAAGTGAGGGCTTAACTGGGTTGGTGCAGACTCGATGGACCGAATGGCCTCCTTCTGCATTGTATGTTCTATGTTCCATAAGGTGGTGAAGAAGGGATATGAGATACGTGTCTTTATTAACCGAGTACAAGAGCAGGGAGGTGATGATGGAACTGTATAAACACCGGTTAGATCACAGCTATAGTACTGGGTGCAATTCTGGTCACCACACTATCGGAAGGATGTGACTGCACTGGAGAGGGTGCAGAGGCGATTCACCAGGATGTGCCTGGAATGAGAGTTTCAGCTATGAAGAGAGACTGAGGGCAGCACGGTGGCACAGTGGTTAGCACTGCTGCCTCACAGCACCGAGGTCCCAGGTTCGATCCCCGCTCTGGGTCACTGTCCGTGTGGAGTTTGCACATTCTCCCCTTGTTTGCGTGGGTTTCGCCCCCACAACCCAAATATGTGCAGAGTAGGTGGATTGGCCACGCTAAATTGCCCCTTTTAGACTGGTTAGACTGAGGGTTGTTTTCCTGGGAACAGAGAAGGCTGAGGGGGCAGCTCATCGAGGAGAACAAAATTATGAGGGTCATGGGGTAGAGAGGAATGAACTTTACCCCATTGAAGAGGGATCAATGACCAGGGGGGCAGAGATTTAAGGTAAGGGACGGGAGGTTTAGAGGGGGTTTGAGGAGAAACCTTTTCACCCAGAGGGGGGTGGGAGTCTGGAACTCGCTGCCTGGAAGGGTGATGGAGGCAGAGACCCTCACAACATTTAAACAGTATTGAGATGAGCAGTTGAAACACCAGAACAGACAAGGCTACAGGCCAATTGGTGAAAATGGAATTAGAATGGTGAGGTGGTTGAAAGCCCACAGAGAGGTGATGGGCCAAAGGGCCTCTCTCTGTGCTGTAAAACTCCCTCACTCTCTCTGGCTCTGTGGCTCAATGGTCTGTTATTTGATGAATTATCAGATACTTTAATTATTAAAGCTTTACCCAGGTGACCTTACTTGTGAGATGAACAAAAACAGGTCCCTTAGTGAAAGTAATTTTATAGCCTCGCTAAACCCAGCCCCACGTTTCCCTTGCTCTGTACACACCTCCTTCCAACGCCATCTTGGTCTGTACACACCTCCTTCCAACACCATCTTGGTCTGTACACACCTCCTTCCAACGCCATCTTGGTCTGTACACACCTCCTTCCTAACACCATCTTGGTCTGTACACACCTCCTTCCAACACCATCTTGGTCTGTACACACCTCCTTCCAACGCCATCTTGGTCTGTACACACCTCCTTCCAACACCATCTTGGTCTGTACACACCTCCTTCCAACACCATCTTGGTCTGTACACATCTCCTTCCAACACCATCTTGGTCTGTACACACCTCCTTCCAACGCCATCTTGGTCTGTACACACCTCCTTCCAACGCCATCTTGGTCTGTACACACCTCCTTCCAACACCATCTTGGTCTGTACACACCTCCTTCCAACGCCATCTTGCTCTGTACACACCTCCTTCCAACACCATCTTGGTCTGTACACACCTCCTTCCAACGCCATCTTGCTCTGTACACACCTCCTTCCAACACCATCTTGGTCTGTACACACCTCCTTCCAACACCATCTTGGTCTGTACACACCTCCTTCCAACACCATCTTGGTCTGTACACACCTCCTTCCAACACCATCTTGGTCTGTACACACCTCCTTCCAACACCATCTTGGTCTGTACACACCTCCTTCCAACACCATCTTGGTCTGTACACACCTCCTTCCAACACCATCTTGGTCTGTACACACCTCCTTCCAACACCATCTTGGTCTGTACACACCTCCTTCCAACACCATTCTGCTTTACGCAGTGGTTGACCCATTTGGGCTATTTCTTATGAAGATACTTTTTCTCAGTGTCTCTTCCCACTCTGGGCTCCCTGCCATTTCTCTACTCCTACTCTTTAGGATTAGACTAAGGGGTACAGGAGGTAACCGGGGTAGGGGTCGGGCTTACACTAAATTCCTGCCTAGTTCATCCGAGTCAATGCACAGAAGGTATGCCTCACATCCCTCAGGACTGGCTTTCACTGTTCATCCTTACTCCGAGCCTTCCCTACTTTCACAAATTCTGCTGTTTGTTTGTCTCACTTTACAGACACCTGTTCACAGCCCAATCGCTGATCCGTTGCCTTTATCCTCATTCACCTACTTGAATTCTGACCGTCACATGGGGCAACTGACCTTTTAATTCAGGCTCGGGCTGGATGTGCGTGGATACAAGGGCGGTAGATTCTACTTCAGAACAACCTTTGGTTGTGTCTCATTGATCCCACCCAGGGACGCCAAATGCTGTTTGACAGAACCCCTTCTTCTCAATCAGCTTGGACAGATACAGGAAAACACACACTGTCTAATATAACTCTATCTTATTTGGGTATTACAATCTACAATATGACTCCGTCTCACAGCTGAGCTCTCGGTATTACCTGCCCTGGAGAATGAGGCTGGCCAGGCTATGATCCACTCAGCTTGTATATCATCTTCTCTGAGCGCCGAGCTCAGGCCCCCTTCTTATGCGACGGTTGCTCCTGGGGCCTCAGAGGTTGTCACTGACGATGTGCTCCGATGTTTATTCTTTTATACAGGTTCTGCTAGTCCTGTGTTATAAAAACACACCTACACCTGGCCTCACTTCCACGTCCAATCCAAACTTTTTTTTTTTTAATTTAGAGTACCCAATTCATTTTTTCAATTAAGGGGCAATTTAGCATTGCCAATCCACCTACCCTACACATCTTTGGGTTGTGGGGGTGAAACCAACGCAGACACAGGGAGAATGTGCAAACTCCTCACAGACAGTGACCCAGGGCCGGGATTCTAACCCGGGTCCTCAGCGCCGTAGGCAGCAATGCTAACCACTGTGCCACCGTGCCGCCCGTCCAATCCAAATTTAAACTCATTAATAGGATCCACCTCTCCAGCCAAGATGATTCAATAAAGATCATTGTCCTCTGAAACACTCTTGTCTGACCAGCTACTAGCCCATTATCGGGCCTGATGATCACATGAAAATATAACGGTGAAAGTACAGTATACCAGTTAGTACAAACAACAGACAGCGGGAAATCCAGAGGAGGTCAAATTTATTTACAGAGAGACTGGGGCTGGAGAGAAATTCTAGACAGTCACTTAATAATGGATACTTGGTACTTGGAGTAATTGATAGAATTGTTCCAGCCCAGGATGAAGCCCTTCAACCATCATTCCCATGTTGGTTCTTTGAAGAAACATCCAATTGGAAACACTTGCATTTATATAGCAGCATCATGACCAGCAGACAGCCCAATTACAGCACAGGAACAGGCCCTTCGGCCCTCCAAGTCTGCATCGATCTAGATCCTCTATCTAAATAGATCTACATAGATCCCTGAAAGTTGCCACCCAGGTTGATAGGGTTGTGAAGAAGGCCTATGGTGTGTTGGCCTTTATTGGTAGAGGGATTGAGTTCCGGAGCCATGAGGTCATGATGCAGCTGTACCAAACACTGGTACGGCCGCATTTGGAGTATTGCGTACAGTTCTGGTCGCCTCATTATAGGAAGGACGTGGAAGCTTTGGAACGGGTGCAGAGGAGATTTACCAGGATGTTGCCTGGTATGGAGGGAAAATCTTATGAGGAAAGGCTGATGGACTTGAGGTTGTTTTCGTTAGAGAGAAGAAGGTTAAGAGGTGACGTAATAGAGGCATACAAAATGATCAGAGGATTAGATAGGGTGGACAGCGAGAGCCTTCTCCCGCGGATGGAGGTGGCGAGCACGAGGGGACATAGCCTTAAATTGAGGGGTAATAGATATAGGACAGAGGTCAGAGGTGGGTTTTTTACGCAAAGAGTGGTGAGGCCGTGGAATGCCCTACCTGCAACAGTAGTGAACTCGCCAACATTGAGGGCATTTAAAAATTTATTGGATAAGCATATGGATGATAAGGGCATAGTGTAGGTTAGATGGCCTTTAGTTTTTTTTTCCATGTCGGTGCAACATCGAGGGCCGAAGGGCCTGTACTGCGCTGTATCGTTCTATGTTCTATGTTCTATAAACCTGTTGCCTATTTTCTAAGGATCTGTATCCCTCTGCCCCCTGCCCATTCATGTATCTGTCTAGATACATCTTAAATGATGCTATCGTGCCCGCCTCTACCACCTTCGCCGGCAATACGTTCCAGGCACCCACCACCCACTGGGTAAAGAACTTTCCACGTATAACTCCCTTAAACCTTTCCCCTCTCACCTTGAACTCGTGACTCCTAGTAATTGAGTCCCCCACTCTGGGAAAAAGCTTCTTGCTATCCACCCTGTCCATACCTCTCATGATTTTGTAGACCTCAATCAGGTCCCCCCTCAACCTCCGTCTTTCCAACGAAAACAATCCTAATCTACTCAACCTTTCTTCATAGCTAGCACCCTCCATACCAGGCAACATCCTGGTGAACCTCCTCTGCACCCTCTCTAAAGCATCCACATCCTTCTGGTAATGTGGCGGCCAGAACTGCACGCAGTATTCCAAATGTGGCCGAACCAAAGTCCTATACAACTGTAACATGACCTGCCGACTCTTGTACGCAAAAGTAGATTTTCAATTGCAGATACTGTTTGAATATGTCAGGTTCGGGCCACAGCTCCCATTTCCTGAAGGACATTAGTGAACCCGTTGGGTGTTTACAACAATCTGGCTGTTTCACGGTCACTGTGACTGAGACAAGACCAGCAATTAGCCGATTTATTTGGATTTAATTGTCTACGTGGGGCCCAGCTGCTCAGAATGTCCAAACTGCCTGGTGGAATCCAGTGTGAGGAATCTGCAGCACCTGCTACTTCAGCTCAATAAACATTGAGTGTCACAGTTCCCAGCATTTATATTAATGAGGGTGTAGAAGAGCTGATTGGTAGTGGGTTAAAATCTCTGCTCCAGTTACACAGGTCCTGTCGCAATGCTACATCACACTCTCACTGTCACAGGAAGCTGTGGCTGGGGATTTTAGCTACATGTCTGACCCATTATGTGCATCTTCCAACTAATTCCACACCCCAGTTCATTTAATTGAGGCCCCAGGAGAGAGCTCTACTCCACAGCTAATTACATTGAAAAAGGATAATTAAACCCCAGGAAGTTAACCTCAGGGTCTAATTAAGTAATGCGTCTGCTGGTAAATAAACTCTGAGCCATTTAACCAGGGCAGATATTAATAACCTTCCCAGTGTAGGTCACAGCCAACATCTACTGCAACAATTTGCATTTGTATAGCACCTACAATATACCAGGACAGCTCACAGGAGAGATGATCAAACAAACTTTCGCACTTCGTCACACCAGGAGACAGGAGGACAGATGATCGAAATCCTGGTCAAAGAGGCCGTTTTTAAGGAGTGTAGGAAAGATGAAGAGAGAGAGGTTTAGGACGGGGATCCCAGAGGTTTGGGAGGTCAGCAGCTGGCAGCTCTGCCCACTGACGATGAAGTGATTACAATTGTTAATGTGCTGGGAAACAGAATGGGAAGAACGCAGAGATCCTGGGGGATTGTGGGGCTGGAGCGGAATACAGAGATAGGGAGATAGGGATAGAGGGATAGAGGAATACAGAGATAGGGAGATAGGGATAGAGGAATACAGAGATAGAGAGATAGGGATAGAGGAATACAGAGATAGAGAGATAGGGATAGAGGAATACAGAGATAGGGAGATAGGGATAGAGGAATACAGAGATAGGGAGATAGAGATAGAGGAATACAGAGATAGAGAGATAGAGATAGAGGAATACAGAGATAGGGAGATAGAGATAGAGGAATACAGAGATAGAGATACAGGTATACAGAGATAGAGAGATAGAGATAGAGGAATACAGAGATAGGGAGATAGAGATAGAGGAATACAGAGATAGGGAGATAGAGATAGAGGAATACAGAGATAGAGATAGAGATAGAGGAATACAGAGATAGAAAGATAGAGATAGAGGAATACAGAGATAGAGAGATAGAGATAGAGGAATACAGAGATAGGGAGATAGGGAGATAGGGATAGAGGAATACAGAGATAGAGAGATAGAGATAGAGGAATACAGAGATAGAGAGATAGAGATAGAGGAATACAGAGATAGAGAGATAGGGATAGAGGAATACAGAGATAGAGAGATAGAGATAGAGGAATACAGATATAGGGAGATAGGGATTGAGGAATACAGAGATAGGGAGATAGGGATAGAGGAATACAGAGATAGAGAGATAGGGAGATAGGGATAGAGGAATACAGAGATAGAGAGATAGAGATAGAGGAATACAGAGATAGGGAGATAGGGATAGAGGAATACAGAGATAGGGAGATAGGGATAGAGGAATACAGAGATAGAGAGATAGAGATAGAGGAATACAGAGATAGGGAGATAGGGATAGAGGAATACAGAGATAGAGATAGAGGAATACAGAGATAGAGAGATAGAGATAGAGGAATACAGAGATAGGGAGATAGGGATAGAGGAATACAGAGATAGGGAGATAGGGATTGAGGAATACAGAGATAGGGAGATAGGGATAGAGGAATACAGAGATAGGGAGATAGGGATAAAGGGATACAGAGATAGAGAGATAGAGATAGAGGAATACAGAGATAGGGAGATAGGGATAGAGGAATACAGAGATAGAGAGATAGAGATAGAGGAATACAGAGATAGGGAGATAGGGATAGAGGAATACAGAGATAGAGAGATAGAGATAGAGGAATACAGAGATAGGGAGATAGGGATAGAGGAATACAGAGATAGAGAGATAGAGATAGAGGAATACAGAGATAGGGAGATAGAGATAGAGGAATACAGAGATAGGGAGATAGGGATAGAGGAATACAGAGATAGGGAGATAGGGATAGAGGAATACAGAGATAGGGAGATAGAGATAGAGGAATACAGAGATAGAGATAGAGGAATACAGAGATAGAGAGATAGAGATAGAGGAATACAGAGATAGGGAGATAGGGATAGAGGAATACAGAGATAGAGAGATAGAGATAGAGGAATACAGAGATAGGGAGATAGGGATAGAGGAATACAGAGATAGAGATAGGGATAGAGGAATACAGAGATAGGGATAGAGGAATACAGAGATAGGGAGATAGGGATAGAGGAATACAGAGATAGAGAGATAGAGATAGAGGAATACAGAGATAGGGAGATAGAGATAGAGGAATACAGAGATAGAGAGATAGGGATAGAGGAATACAGAGATAGGGAGATAGGGATAGAGGAATACAGAGATAGGGATAGAGGAATACAGAGATAGGGAGATAGGGATAGAGGAATAGGGAGATAGGGATAGAGGAATACAGAGATAGGGAGATAGGGATAGAGGAATACAGAGATAGGGAGATAGAGATAGAGGAATACAGAGATAGGGAGATAGAGATAGAGGAATACAGAGATAGAGAGATAGAGATAGAGGAATACAGAGATAGAGAGATAGAGATAGAGGAATACAGAGATAGAGATAGAGGAATACAGAGATAGAGAGATAGAGATAGAGGAATACAGAGATAGAGAGATAGAGATAGAGGAATACAGAGATAGAGGATAGAGGATAAGAGTAGAGAATACAGAGATAGAGGAATACAGAGATAGAGATAGATAGGATACAGAGATAGGGAGATAGGGATAGAGGAATACAGAGATAGAGAATAGAGATAGAGGAATACAGAGATAGAGAGATAGGGATAGAGGAATACAGAGATAGGGAGATAGGGATAGAGGAATACAGAGATAGGGAGATAGAGATAGAGGAATACAGAGATAGGGAGATAGGGATAGAGGAATACAGAGATAGGGAGATAGAGATAGAGGAATACAG
>NC_052156.1:1753165-1800856 GCF_902713615.1 Scyliorhinus canicula
GAGAAGCGGCTGCAGCAGATGGAAGTGTGGGAGGCCAGCAGGTGAGGAGGAAGGAGAGAGAGACGGAGGAAAGGAGGAAGCTGACCTGAAGGGTAAGATGGCGGACCCACGGACCTTCCTTCCTCCAGGACAAAGGGAAAAAAGTTTGGAGTTGCTGAGGAGGGACAGATTGGACCCACTTCAGATGCCCAGGAGGTAAAATTTAAGCAGCTGTGCAAAGGAAAGCGGCAGCGAAGGCGCTGAGGAGCGGGCTGCGGCATATGGAACAGCGGGATTCCAGAAGGCAGAAGAAGAAGGAGAAAAAGGGACAGAGACAAGGACCTGAAGAAAATTACCTGGGACCTAAGATGGCGGACACACGGACCCCGGACTCAGCAATCCAGCAGGCGCTGGATAACATGCTCCAGGTAATGAAGTCCAGTTTTGAAGCGCTGAAGCGGGACAGCTTGGACCCAATCCAGAAAGCGGTGGATCAGCTGAACCAGAGGCTGGACGCCCAGGATGTTAAAGTTAAGGAGCTGGGAGAGGCGGTGGAGGAGCAGGCGGATGCGCAAACGGTTGCAGCGCTAGAAGTGGACGGCCTGAAAGAGCGGCAGAGAAGACTGCTGGACAGAGTGGAGGAGCTGGAGAATAGAGACCGCAGGAACAATCTGAGGATGGTCGGCCTCCCGGAGGGGAAGGAGGGAGCTGATGCTGCAGCGTTTGTAGCAGACCTGCTGAAGCAGCTGATGGGGGCCGAAGCCTTTCCACGACCGCTGGAGCTGGAGGGGGCACACAGGGTGCAGGCAAGGCAGGGGCGGCCGGGCGGACCCCCCCCCCGCCCGATGGTGATTTGGTTCCACAGGTTCGTGGACAAGGAGCGGGTGCTGCAGTGGGCAAAGAGCGCCAGGAGCAGCACGTGGAACAACAGTGTTCTCCGCATCTATCAGGATCTAAGCCAGGAGGTGGCTCGGCGGCGAGCAGCCTTTAAGAATGTCAAGGAGGTGCTGTTCAAGAAGCACGTGAAGTTTGGTCTGCTGTTCCCAGCTCGGCTATGGGTCACGCAGCCCGAAGAAGCGATGGATTTTGTGAGGGACCTGGGGCTGGTCCCGAAAGGAGGCCCCAAGGACGCGAGTTAGGGCCCGAGGATTTTTGTGGGAAGGAACGCCGAATGTGCCTGGACTGCTGCTCAACGGTTTGCTGGGCCAAAGGGGCCAAGCGGAACATTTGAGACTCTTTCCTTTGTTCATGGACATTTATGTGCTTTTTCTCTTTTTTCTGTGGTTTTTCCCTTTTTTTTTCCTGTGTGGGCTTTTTGTGCAGCTCGTGGAAGACACTGGAGCCGGCTTGCCCCAGTGGGTGGGGAGGAGGGCGGGGAAACAAGGGGAATGGGACAGGAAGGCGCCGGAGTGTTGAGTCACCGGGCTAGCAGATTGGCTAGTCAAGGAAGTCAGATGGGGGGGAAGTAACAGCCAGTAGATGGCAGGGGTGGGGGTATCGGGGGATGGGGTTAGGGGAGGGGGGGGTTGTTCTGCTGACGGGAGAGGGACTTGAAATAGGCACTGGAAAGGAGGTCGAGGGTGGAGGCAGCTATAGGGCGGGCCAGGAATGGCGCGACGCACGGGTCAGGGGCCGGCCCGAGAAAGGCTATGGCTGACCGGCGGGGTGGGGGGGGTGGGATGTGGCCCCCGACCAGGCTGATCACCTGGAACATCAAGGGACTGAATGGGCCGGTTAAGAGGGCGCGGGTGTTCGCGCACTTGCGGGCCCTGAGGGCGGACGTAATTATGTTGCAGGAGACACATCTGAAAGTGTCAGACCAGACCAGGCTAAGGAAGGGCTGGATTAGCCAGGTCTTCCACTCGGACTTGGACTCCAAGTCCAGGGGGGTGGCAATCATGATCAACAAGCGCGTGCAATTTGAGGCAGAGGGCATATCCGCAGACAGGGGGGGCAGATACCTGATGGTACGGGGCAGACTGGAGGGGAGAAGAGTGGTGCTGGTGAATATATATGCCCCGAACTGGGATGACGTGGACTTCATTAAAAGAGTGCTGGGGAAGATCCCGGACCTGGATTCTCGCAGGCTAATAATGGGAGGGGACTTTAACATGGTCCTTGACCCGACTTTGGATCGGTCGTGTCCCAGAACGGGTAGACTCTCAGCAATGGCAAGGGAGCTGAAAGGGTTTATGGAGCAAATGGGGGCAGTGGACCCCTGGAGAGAGGGACAGCCAACAGGAAGGGGCTACTCGTTTTACTCGCACGTCCACAAAGTATATTCCAGGATAGATTTCTTTGTGCTAAGCAGGGACTGTATGGGGGAGGTAAAGAACACG
The DNA here is from genome assembly GCF_902713615.1 of Scyliorhinus canicula. Taxonomy (NCBI): domain Eukaryota; kingdom Metazoa; phylum Chordata; class Chondrichthyes; order Carcharhiniformes; family Scyliorhinidae; genus Scyliorhinus; species Scyliorhinus canicula. The sequence continues at coordinate 1,755,484 of NC_052156.1, forward strand.
GAATACTCAGCAATTACCATTTCAGACCATGCCCCGCATTGGGTGGACCTGCAGTTCGGGGGAGCGAGTTATCAACGCCCGCAATGGAGGCTAGATGTGGGACTGCTGTCGGAGGAGGGGATCTGCGAGAGGTTTCAGAAATGTATAAAAAAATTACCTGCAGGTGAATGACACGGGGGAGGTCTCAGCGGCGACTGTGTGGGAGGCGCTAAAGGCAGTAGTGCGGGGGGAGCTGATTTCAATTGGGGCCCACAGAGCCAAGGCAGACCGGGCAGAGATGGACAGATTGGTCAGGGAAATGGGTCGGATAGCTGAAGAGCACGCGGAGTCCCCGGGAGAGGTTTTACTCAGGGAGAGGCAGAGGCTACAGGCGGAACTGGGGGCACTATCCACGAGCAGGGCCGTGGAACAGCTTAGGAAGGCGAGGGGCGTGGTGTACGAGCATGGGGAAAAGGCTAGCAGACTGTTAGTGCAGCAACTCAGGAGGAGGGAGGCGGCCAGGGAAATAGGTAGAGTGAGGGATGGGGAGAGGCGCAAAGTGGAGGATCCGGCAGAATTGAATAGGGTATTCCGGGACTTCTATCATCAGCTGTATACTTCGGAGCCGCCAGAAGAACCGGAGGGGATGAAAAGGTTTCTGGATGGGTTAACATTCCCAACAGTTGGGGGGGGGGGGGCGAGTGGAAGAGCTGGGCGCCCCGATTAGAGTAGAGGAGGTATTGGGGGGCCTAAAGGCCATGCAGTCGGGGAAGTCCCCGGGGCCGGATGGATACCCAGTAGAGTTTTATAGGAAGTTCTCTGAGCTGGTGGGCCCGGCCTTGGCGAGGGTTTTCAATGAGGCAAGGGACAGAGGGACCCTGCCGCCGACAATGTCACAAGCCACTATATCTCTGATATTGAAGTGGGGTAAGGACCCGGAGGTGTGCTGGTCCTACAGGCCAATCTCCCTGATTAATGTAGACGCCAAGCTCCTGGCAAAGGTACTGGCGGGTAGAATGGAGGACTGTGTACCGGAGGTGATTGGGGAGGATCAAACGGGGTTCGTGAAAGGTAGGCAGCTGGCGGCCAATCTGAGGAGATTGCTCAATGTGATAATGATGCCCCCGGCGGGTAGAGAGGTGGAGGTAGTGGTGGCTATGGACGCCGAGAAGGCCTTTGACCGGGTGGAGTGGGACTATCTATGGGAGGTGCTCGGACGGTTTGGGTTCGGGGAGGGATTGGTGGATTGGATCAAATTATTATATCAGGCCCCGAGGGCCAGCGTCAGGACCAACAGAGAAGTGTCGGAGTACTTTAGGCTGTACCAAGGGACCAGACAGGGCTGCCCGCTCTCCCCGCTGCTGTTTGCGCTGGCCATAGAGCCGCTGGCGATTGCGCTGAGAGCCGCAGAGGGTTGGAAGGGAGTGGTGAGGGGCGGGGTTGAAAACAGGGTTTCTCTTTATGCAGACGACCTGCTCCTGTACGTGTCGGACCCAGTGGCCGGGATGGGAACTATACTGGGAATGCTGAGGGAGTTCGGCCAGTTCTCAGGATACAAATTAAATATGGCCAAGAGTGAAATGTTTGTGGTCCAGGCAAGGGACCAGGAGAACAGATTGAGAGGGCTACTGTTTAGGCTGGTTGAGGAAAGTTTCCGGTATTTGGGAATCCAGATGGCACGACACTGGGACAGGCTGCATAAGTTAAATTTGGCCAGGGGGGTGGAGCAAATGAAGGGAGAGTTTCGGAGATGGGATGCACTCCCGCTGTCACTGGCAGGGAGGGTGCAGACTGTAAAGATGACAATCCTCCCTCGATTTTTGTTTATTTTTCAGTGCCTCCCGATCTTTATCCCACAGTCCTTCTTCAAAAGAGTTAACGGGCTGATCATGAGCTTTGTCTGGGCGGGAAAGTCTCCGCGGGTAAAGAAGGCGATGTTGGAGAGGAACCGCAGCGAGGGAGGGCTGGCTTTGCCGAGTCTGGTCAATTATTACTGGGCGGCCAACATCGCTATGATAAGGAAGTGGATGGTGGGTACGGGGTCTATTTGGGAGCGGGTGGAGGCGGCTTCGTGCAGGGGCTCCAGCTTGGCAGTCCTGGTCACGGTTCCTCTACCGCTGCCGCCGGCCAAGTACACCACCAGCCCGGTACTGGTGGCGACCCTGCGGATATGGGGCCAGTGGAGGAGGCATGTGGGGGAGATGGGGGCGTCTGTCTGGGCGCCAATCAGCGACAACCATCGGTTTGCCCCCGGCAGTATGGATGGGGGGTTCCGAGTATGGCGGCGAGCAGGGGCGGGAAGGGTGGGTGATATGTTCCTGGAAGGGAGCTTTGCGAGTTTGAAGAGCTTGGAGGAGAAATTTGGGTTGGTAAGGGGAAATTATTTTAGATACCTACAGTTGCGGGACTTTGTTCGTAGACAGGTCCCATCTTTCCCACGCCTCCCGCCAATGGGGATCCTCGACAGAATAGTCTCTGGGAGGGACGAAGGGGAGGGTAGAGTCTCGGGTATTTATAAGGTGCTCATGAGGGAGGAAATGTCCCAGACAGAGGAACTGAAACTTAAATGGGAGAAGGAGATAGGCGGGGAAATGGAGGATGGGCTGTGGGCAGAGGCCCTGAGTAGGGTAAACTCGACCGCGACATGTGCAAGGCTCGGGCTGATCCAATTTAAGGTCGTTCACCGGGCCCATATGACGGTGGCTCGGATGAGCAAATTTTTCGGGATAGAGGACAAATGCGCTAGGTGCGCGGGAGGACCAGCGAACCATGTGCACATGTTTTGGGCATGCCCTAAGCTGAGGGGGTACTGGGAGGGATTTGCGGGGGGTCATGTCCCAGGTGCTAAAAACAAGGGTGGTGATGAGTCCAGGGGTGGCAATTTTTGGGGTTTCGGAAGACCCGGGCGTCCAGGGGGAGAAAGCGGCCGATGTGCTGGCCTTTGCTTCCCTGATAGCCCGGCGACGAATACTATTGGCGTGGAGGGACTCAAAGCCCCCGAAGACGGAGTGGTGGCTTGCGGACATGTCAAGTTTCCTGGGGATGGAAAAAATTAAGTTCGCCTTGAGGCGATCTGTGCAGGGGTTCACCCGGAGGTGGCAACCATTTATTGACTTCTTTGCGGGAGAGTGAGCGTCAGCAGGGGTATGGGGGGAAGGGGGGGGGGGGGGGGTAGAGTAGAGTAGGAGGGAAAATATGGTGGGTAGTACGGGTGGGAGGGGAGCGGGCTTGTGCAATGCGGTACGATGGAAGTATTGAAAGTACGTGGATGTTTGCACATTTTTGCCTTTTTTGCTTCCTTTCTGATGATGTCTGTAACTGTTTACAAAGCCAAAAACTACCTCAATAAAATTGTTTATTAAAAAAAAAGAAAATCCAAGTTCATTTTAGGTTCGATAAAATGATTAAATACTTTCAAATTCCCAAGCAGTAACGGTACAGACACAATCTATATTTAACTAGAAATGGAAGAACTATTGATTATGGTGACGGCAGAGACTGATCTGAATATTTATGAGCACAGATTGATTTGATTTTTAATTTCTGAGAGGTAATAGATTCTATTGACATTTTGTGGAAACGTGAACCTGTTGCTGTCAATGTTTCTCAGCCTTTGCAAACTTACCCAAGGCTGACAGATTCTGTAAACATCAGACAGAGACAGCCGTGACAATAGGATACCGAGTTGAGGGAAGATCATGAATGGTGACCGTTTCTCTTGACCCCCACGTCACCGCCCCCTAGCCCCCTGTCCCCGACCCAGGCTGCGGTAAGATGTGAATGGAATGTTTATTATAATGTGAAGACAAGCAGATAAAGGCCATTGTTTAATAATGATGTGGAGATGCCGGCGTTGGACTGGGGTGAGCACAGTAAGAAGTCTTACAACACCAGGTTAAAGTCCAACAGGTTTGATTCAAACACGAGCTTTCGGAGCGCAGCTCCTTCCTCAGGTGAATGGCGAGGTACCTCGCCATTCACCTGAGGAAGGAGCCGCGCTCCGAAAGCTCGTGTTTGAATCAAACCTGTTGGACTTTAACCTGGTGTTGTAAGACTTCCTACATTGTTTAATAAAGTAACTCGGGCACGTATAAAGAGAGATCGCCTGCACATTGGGTTCCCAGACAGGAGGCTGTAATTCTGCAATCTGTAAATGAACAAGCCATCAAGAAAACAACTTGTATCTAGTTTCATACATCACCATGTGATTTGGGATCCATTCATCCTAAGATACCTGTCTCTGTGCAATGTCGATTCAAAACTTGCCGTCACCCAACCTGCCTGTGCTCCTCATCATTCCGATCAGACCAATGATGCTTCTTCAAGGTCAGGTCCTGAGATTTTTCACCTAATGGTGGAATGCGATGTCCAATCATGTTCCAGGAACCTCATGTTTCAAAGTCAGGATTTAATTTATTTGGACACTTCTCATTGTTCCAACTCTGGATCAATCTGTGGTGTGAAATGGGAATAATTCCCCTCCTGCAGTCCTCACCCCCAAACCAACGCTCCCAGCTTTAACAAACCCAACTAAAGGAATGTCACACTTTTCACATTCCATAGCTTTCCAACCTTTGAAGAACTTCTGGCATGTGGTTACCTGTTGTTCTGTAATAAACACAACAACAACATTGGGGGTCGGACACCCCCCAAAGCAGAGATGTGAGGAAGGAGTCACTGGAGATTCATATTTAAAAAAAAAATATTTTTTCACATTTTCTTCCAAATTTACATTCCAACAATAAACAATAATCAGTAACGAATATGTCAATCCCCCATATCAACAACAGCGTCCCATCCTCCCACCAAACCCCAAACATTAGCCCGCATGTTCACATAAACAAATGACAAAAAGGAATCAGGATTCACCCATAGTCACCATTAACACACACAGCCCCCTCCCTCCAACCCTCCCACCCACACCCCCCAACTAATATTCGATGTTGTCCAGTTCTTGAAAGTGCAAAATGAATAATGCCCATGACTTGTAGAACCCCTCCATCCTGCCCCTCAGTTCAAACTTAACCTTCTCAAGGGTCAAGTATTCCAACAGGTCCCCCCGCCACGCCAAGGCACAGGGTGGAGAGGCTGCTCTCCATCCCAGCAGGATCCACCTTCGGGTGATCAATGAGACGAAGGCTACGATATCTGCCTCCGCGCCCGTTTCCAACCCTGGCTGGTCCGACACCCCTAATATGGCCTCCCGGGGACCCAGGTCCAGTTCCACGTGCACCACCTTGGAAATTACCCGAAAAACCTCCTTTCAGTACTCCCCTAGCTTTGGACAGGACCAAAACCTATGAACGTGATTAGCGGGCCCCCCCCCCCGCCCCCCCCTCCCCCCCCCTCCCCCCCCCCCCCACCCCCGCAACGCTCACACACATCTTCTACCTCCTCAAAGAATCGGCTCATCCTCGCCCTCATGAGGTGTGCTCTGTACACCACCTTCAGCTGTATCAGCCCCAACCTCGCACACGAGGTGGAGGCATTCACTCTCCGGAGCACCTCACACCAGAACCCCTCCTCCATATCCTCTCCCAACTCTTCCTCCCACTTTGCTTTGATCCCTTCCAGTGGTGCCTTCTTCTCTTCCAAAATAGCTCCATGAACCGCCAACACTACCCCCTTCTCCAGTCCCCCTGTCATCAGCACCTCCTCCAGCAATGTGGAGGCCAGCTCCACCGGGAAGCTCTGTATCTCCTTTCTGGCAAAATCTCGAATCGGCATTTCCCTCGACCCTGCCCCCAACCCAAAGTGTTGGCGAAACTGCCTCTAGACTTTCAATGAAGCTATTATTACCGGACTCCCTGAGTATTTCCCCGGCGCTATCGGGAGCGACGCTGTTGCTAGTGTTCTCAGCCCCGACCCCCTACACAAACTCTCCTCCATTCTGACCCACTGGGAATCAACCCCTCTGACCCAGCCCCGCACCTTCTCCACATTTCGCCGCCCAGTAGTAGTACATCAGGTTCGGGAGACCCAAACCCCCTGCCTGCCTTCCCCTCTGTAGCAGCACCTTTCTCACTCTGGCCACCTTCCCGAGATCAATGTTGGTTGAGGGATATTTGCCTCAGGTGGAGCACTGTGTCCAATTCTGGACATCACACTTTAGGGAGGATGTCAAGGGTTTGGAGAGAGTGTGGAGATTTCCTCACATGGGATCAGGGATGAGGGACTTCAGTTAACGTGGAGAACCTGGGAAAGCTGGGATTGTTGTCCTTTGAGCGGAGGAGGTTAAGGGGGAATTAATTGAGAAGTTCAAAGTTATGAACGGTTCTGTTGTGATCTGGAAGATGGTGCGCAAAGACCAGTGGAAACTTTCAAGAACTTTCAAAAAGGGAGTTGGAGGAATATGGGAAGAAGAAATATTTAGCGGGCTTTGAGGGAAGTGATGATTGGATCGCTGGCATGGTGGGCGAGTGTTCTCTTCCTGAGTTTATCCTCACAGAATTTACAGTGCTGAAGGAGGCCATTCGGCCCATCAAGTCTGCACCGGCCCTTGGAAAGAGCACCCCACCTAAGCCCACACACACCTCCACCCCATCCCCACACCTCCACCCCATCCCCACACCCCCATCCCCGTAACCCGACTTGACCTTTTTTGGACACTGAGGACAATTTATCATGGCCAATCCACCTAACCTGCATCTCTGGACTGTGGGAGGAATACGGAGCACCCGGGGGAAACCGGAGCACCCGGAGGAAACCCACGCAGACACGGGGAGAACGTGCAGACTCTGCACAGACAGTGACCCAAGCCGGGAATCGAACCTGGGACCCTGGAGTTGTGAAGCCATTGTGCTAACCACTGTGCTGCTCAAGAGTTCCAAGATTCACCTTTGTCGTAATGTAATTTGTGGAATATGTATGAAATTTGATGCTGTTTTCTCGCTGTCGATGTTCCGCATGGCATTGAGTCAAGTTTTAAATATTTAACATCTGTGTCTCATTCCGAGCCTGCCCCATCCCTGAATCGGAATCTCATTTTGGTTCCAGTCACACACCAGCAATCGCTAACGGGGATACATATCGAGAGGTTTCTCACTCTCATCCAGCCCTGAGGACAGTGTGATACTCGCTGAGAATGTCACAGTCAGATTGAAATGGGTTGGAGGGGATTCAGTGAAATAAATTGTGCAGGTGTGAAGAGTCAGTGAGTTGAACAGCTTCCTCGCCTTCATTGGCCCCACTGTAACCCATTCCCAACAACCCATTGGCCCCACTGTAACCCATTCCCAACAGCCCATTGGCCCCACTGTAACCCATTCCCAACAGCCCATTGTCCCCACTGTAACCCATTCCCAACAGCCCATTGGCCCCACTGTAACCCATTCCCAACAGCCCATTGGCCCCACTGTAACCCATTCCCAACAGCCCATTGGCCCCACTGTAACCCATTCCCAACAGCCCATTGGCCCCACTGTAACCCATTCCCAACAGCCCATTGGCCCCACTGTAACCCATTCCCAACAGCCCATTGGCCCCACTGTAACCCATTCCCAACAGCCCATTGGCCCCACTGTAACCCATTCCCAACAGCCCATTGGCCCCACTGTAACCCATTCCCAACAACCCATTGGCCCCACTGTAACCCATTACCAACAGCCCATTGGCCCCACTGTAACCCATTCCCAACAACCCATTGGCCCCACTGTAACCCATTACCAACAGCCCATTGGCCCCACTGTAACCCATTCCCAACAGCCCATTGGCCCCACTGTAACCCATTCCCAACAGCCCATTGTCCCCACTGTAACCCATTCCCAACAGCCCATTGTCCCCACTGTAACCCATTCCCAACAGCCCATTGGCCCCACTGTAACACATTCCCAACAGCCCATTGGCCCCACTGTAACCCATTCCCAACAGCCCATTGTCCCCACTGTAACCCATTCCCAACAGCCCATTGGCCCCACTGTAACCCATTCCCAACAGCCCATTGGCCCCACTGTAACCCATTCCCAACAGCCCATTGGCCCCACTGTAACCCATTCCCAACAGCCCATTGGCCCCACTGTAACCCATTCCCAACAGCCCATTGGCCCCACTGTAACCCATTCCCAACAGCCCATTGGCCCCACTGTAACCCATTCCCAACAGCCCATTGTCCCCACTGTAACCCATTCCCAACAGCCCATTGTCCCCACTGTAACCCATTCCCAACAGCCCATTGGCCCCACTGTAACCCATTCCCAACAGCCCATTGGCCCCACTGTAACCCATTCCCAACAGCCCATTGTCCCCACTGTAACCCATTCCCAACAGCCCATTGGCCCCACTGTAACCCATTACCAACAGCCCATTGGCCCCACTGTAACCCATTCCCAACAGCCCATTGTCCCCACTGTAACCCATTCCCAACAGCCCATTGGCCCCACTGTAACACATTCCCAACAGCCCATTGGCCCCACTGTAACCCATTCCCAACAGCCCATTGTCCCCACTGTAACCCATTCCCAACAGCCCATTGGCCCCACTGTAACCCATTACCAACAGCCCATTGGCCCCACTGTAACCCATTCCCAACAGCCCATTGGCCCCACTGTAACCCATTCCCAACAGCCCATTGGCCCCACTGTAACCCATTCCCAACAGCCCATTGGCCCCACTGTAACCCATTACCAACAGCCCATTGGCCCCACTGTAACCCATTCCCAACAGCCCATTGGCCCCACTGTAACCCATTCCCAACAGCCCATTGGCCCCACTGTAACCCATTCCCAACAGCCCATTGGCCCCACTGTAACCCATTCCCAACAGCCCATTGTCCCCACTGTAACCCATTCCCAACAGCCCATTGGCCCCACTGTAACCCATTCCCAACAGCCCATTGGCCCCACTGTAATCCATTCCCAACAGCCCATTGGCCCCACTGTAACCCATTACCAACAGCCCATTGGCCCCACTGTAACCCATTCCCAACAGCCCATTGGCCCCACTGTAATCCATTCCCAACAGCCCATTGGTGGACTGAATGTGTTGAAGGAGTGTTTTCCATAATATTGCAAACAGAATCTGTGTTATTTCTGTGTGTACATTTCTATGCTGGGGAGATGGGGCACGATGATTGATTATTTTGGATTTTGCCCTCAGTTATGAGATTAGAAACATTGCTATGACATAATCAGCCCCGCCTCCATCAGTCAGCGCCAACTTGCCCAACAGGCCAGGAGCAGCAGTCAGAGATCTCTGCTGTACAAACAAAATTTGGAAATATTTCTTCATCTTCACCAGAAACAGAAAATAAATACTTCAGTCTCTAAATTTATCAATAACATCAATTCCATGATGAACGCTTTTGTATATGAAATCTGGGAGACACCCAAAACATCAATTGCTGAATCACCCACACCCAGGACAGGTACAGCACGGGGTTAGATACAGAGTAAAGCTCCCTCTACACTGTCCCCATCAAACACTCCCAGGACAGGTACAGCACGGGATTAGATACAGAGTAAAGCTCCCTCTACACTGTCCCCATCAAACACTCCCAGGACAGGTACAGCACGGGGTTAGATACAGAGTAAAGCTCCCTCTACACTGTCCCCATCAAACACTCCCAGGACAGGTACAGCACGGGGTTAGATACAGAGTAAAACTCCCTCTACACAGTCCCCATCAAACACTCCCAGGGCAGGTACAGCACGGGGTTAGATACAGAGTAAAGCTCCCTCTACACTGTCTCCATCAAACACTCCCAGGACAGGTACAGCACGGGGTTAGATACAGAGTAAAGCTCCCTCTACACTGTCCCTATCAAACACTCCCAGGACAGGTACAGCACGGGGTTAGATACAGAGTAAAGCTCCCTCTACACTGTCCCCATCAAACACTCCCAGGACAGGTACAGCACGGGGTTAGATACAGAGTAAAGCTCCCTCTACACTGTCCCCATCAAACACTCCCAGGAGAGGTACAGCACGGGGTTAGATACAGAGTAAAGCTCCCTCTACACTGTTCCCATCAAACACTCCCAGGACAGGTACAGCAAGGGGTTAGATACAGAGTAAAGCTCCCTCTACACTGTCCCCATCAAACACTCCCAGGGCAGGTACAGCACGGGGTTAGATACAGAGTAAAGCTCCCTCTACACTGTCCCCATCAAACACTCCCAGGACAGGTACAGCACGGGGTTAGATACAGAGTAAAGCTCCCTCTACACTGTCCCCATCAAACACTCCCAGGACAGGTACAGCACAGGGTTAGATACAGAGTAAAGCTCCCTCTCCACTGTCCCCATCAAACACTCCCGGGACAGGTACAGCACGGGGTTAGATACAGAGTAAAGCTCCCTCTACACTGTCCCCATCAAACACTCTCAGGACAGGTACAGCACGGGGTTTGATACAGAGTAAAGCTCGCTCTACACTGTCCCCATCAAACACTCCCAGGACAGGTACAGCACGGGGTTAGATACAGAGTAAAGCTCCCTCCACACTGTCCCCATCAAACACTTCAGGACAGGTACAGCACGGGGTTAGATACAGAGTAAAGCTTCCTCTAGGGGGCCTCACGGTAGCATGGTGGTTAGCATCAATGCTTCACAGCTCCAGGGTCCCAGGTTCGATTCCCGGCTGGGTCACTGTCTGTGTGGAGTCTGCACGTCCTCCCCGTGTGTGCGTGGGTTTCCTCCGGGTGCTCCGGTTTCCTCCCACAGTCCAAAGATGTGCAGGTTAGGTGGATTGGCCATGCTAAATTGCCCGTAGTGTAAGGTTAATGGGGGGATTGTTGGGTTACGGGTATACGGGTTACGTGGGTTTAAGTAGGGTGATCATTGCTCGGCACAACATCGAGGGCCGAAGGGCCTGTTCTGTTCTATGTTCTATGTACACTGTCCCCATCAAACACTCCCAGGACAGGTACAGCACAGGGTTAGACACAGAATAAAGCTCCCTCTACACTGTCCCCATCAAACACTCCCAGGACAGGTACAGCACAGGGTTAGACACAGAATAAAGCCTACTGCACACTGTGCCCATGAAACACTCCGAGGACATGTACAGCACGGGGTTAGATACAGAGTAAAGCTCCCTCTACACTGTCCCCATCAAACACTCACAGGACAGAAATTGGCTAGCTGGAAGGAGACAAAGGGTGGTGGTTATGGGAAATGTTCAGCCTGGAGTCCAGTTACTAGTGGTGTACCACAAGGATCTGTTTTGGGGCCACTGCTGTTTGTCATTTTTATAAATGACCTGGAGGAGGGCGTAGAAGGATGGGTGAGTAAATGTGCAGATGACACTAAAGTCGGCGGAATTGTGGCAGTGCGGAAGGATGTTGCAGGTTACAGAGGGACATAGATAAGCTGCAGAGCTGGGCTGACAGGTGGCAAATGGAGTTTAATGCAGAAAAGCGTGAGGTGATTCATTTTGGAAGGAATAACAGGAAGACAGAGTACTGGGCTAATGGTAAGATTCTTGGAAGTGTGGATGAACAGAGAGATCTCGGTGTCCATGTATATAGATCCCTGAAAGTTGCCACCCAGTTTGAGAGGGTTGTTAAGGCGTACGGTGTGTTAGCTTTTATTGGTAGAGGGATTGAGTTTCAGAGCCATGAGGTCATGTTGCAGCTGTACAAAACTCTGGTGCGGCCGCATTTGGATTATTGCGTGCACTTCATGTCGCCACATTATAGGAAGGATGTGGAAGCATTGGAAAGGGTGCAGAGGAGATTTACCAGGATGTTGCCTGGTATGGAGGGAAGATCTCATGAGGGAAGGCTGAAGGACTTGAGGCTGTTTTCGTTCGAGAGAAGAAGGTTAAGAGGTGACTTAATTGAGGCATACAAAATGATCAGAGGATTAGATAGGGTGGACAGTGAGAGCCTTTTTCCTCGGATGGTGATGTCCAGCACGAGGGGACATAGCTTATAATTGATGGGAGATAGATATCAGACAGATGTCAGAGGCAGGTTCTTTATCCAGAGAGTAGTAAGGGCGTGGAATGCCCTGCCTGCAACAGTAGTGGACTCGCCAACACTAAGGGCATTTAAATGGTCATTGGATAAACATATGGATGATAATGGAATAGTGTAGATGGGCTTTAGAGTGGCTTCACAGGTCGGCGCAACATCGAGGGCCGAAGGGCCTGTACTGCGCTGTAATGTTCTATGTTCTAAGGTACAGCACGGGGTTAGATACAGAGTAAAGCTCCCTCTACACTGTCCCCATCAAACACTCCCAGGACAGGTACAGCATGGGGTTAGATACAGAGTAAAGCTCCCTCTACACTGTCCCCATCAAACACTCCCAGGACAGGTACAGCACGGGGTTAGATACAGAGTAAAGCTCCCTCTGCACTTTCCCCATCAAACATTCCCAGGGCAGGTACAGCACAGGGTTAGATACAGAGTAAAGCTCTCTTGACACTGTCCCCATCAATCATTCCCAGGACAGGTACAGCACGGGGTTAGATACAGAGTAAAGGTCCCTCTACACTGTCCCCATCAAACACTCCCAGGACAGGTACAGCATGGGGTTAGATACAGAGTAAAGCTCCCTCTACACTGTCCCCATCAAACACTCCCAGGACAGGTACAGCACGGGGTTAGATACAGAGTAAAGCTCCCTCTGCACTTTCCCCATCAAACATTCCCAGGACAGGTACAGCACAGGGTTAGATACAGAGTAAAGCTCTCTTGACACTGTCCCCATCAAACATTCCCAGGACAGGTACAGCACGGGGTTAGATACAGAGTAAAGCTCCCTCTACACTGTCCCCATCAAACACTCCCAGGACAGGTACAGCATGGGGTTAGATACAGAGTAAAGCTCCCTCTACACTGTCCCCATCAAACACTCCCAGGACAGGTACAGCACGGGGTTAGATACAGAGTAAAGCTCCCTCTGCACTGTCCCCATCAAACACTCCCAGGGCAGGTACAGCACGGGGTTAGATACAGAGTAAAGCTCCCTCTACACTGTCCCCATCAAACATTCCCAGGACAGGTACAGCACAGGGTTAGATACAGAGTAAAGCTCCCTCTACACTGTCCCCATCAAACACTCCCAGGGCAGGTACAGCACGGGGTTAGATACAGAGTAAAGCTCCCTCTGCACTGTCCCCATCAAACACTCCCAGGGCAGGTACAGCACGGGGTTAGATACAGAGTAAAGCTCTCTCTTCATTGCTCTGGGATAATACAGCGTTGTGTCACTGTTTCATATCCAATCCTGTTTTTCTAGCTGACATTCCGAGTGCTGGGAAATTTTTCCCATTTCTCTTGCCTGAATCATATCTGATTCCTTGCCCTTTCTTTGACCTTTGATTCTTTACATCATGTGGGTCCTGATTTTCCCAATTCCCGCTGGTGTCCAGTTTGATGAATGCAGGATGCAAACTGCAGACTTATTGTCCCAACCGTGGCCTGGGATTGTGAATGGGCGCGGGTCTGGCAGAGAAGTGCAGAGGATACTGGAAGTCTGCAGAGGGATTTGGATAGGTTAAGTGAATGGGCTAGGGTCTGGCAGATGGAATACAATGTTGACAAATGTGAGGTTATCCATTTTGGTAGGAATAACAGCAAACGGGATTATTATTTAAACGATAAAATATTAAAGCATGCCGCTGTGCAGAGAGACCTGGGTGTGCTAGTGCATGAGTCACAAAAACCTGGTTTACAGGTGCAACAGGTGATTAAGAAGGCAAATGGAATTTTGTCCTTCATTGCTAGAGGGATGGAGTTTAAGACTAGGGAGGTTATGCTGCAATTGTATAAGGTGTTAGTGAGGCCACACCTGGAGTAGTGTGTTCAGTTGTGGTCTCCTTACTTGAGAAAGGACATACTGGCACTGGAGGGTGTGCAGAGGAGATTCACTAGGTTAATCCCAGAGCTGAAGGGGTTGGATTATGAGGAGAGGTTGAGTAGATTGGGACTGTACTCGTTGGAATTTAGAAGGATGAGGGGGGATCTTATAGAAACATATAAAATTATGAAGGGAATAGATAGGATAGATGCGGGCAGGTTGTTTCCACTGGCGGGTGACAGCAGAACTAGGGGACATAGCCTCAAAATAAGGGGAAGTAGATTTAGGACTGAGTTTAGGAGGAACTTCTTCACCCAAAGGGTTGTGAATCTATGGAATTCCTTGCCCAGTGAAGCAGTTGAGGCTCCTTCATTACATGTTTTTAAGGTAAAGATAGATAGTTTTTTGAAGAATAAAGGGATTAAGGGTTATGGTGTTCGGGCCGGAAAGTGGAGCTGAGTCCACAAAAGATCAGCCATGATCTCATTGAATGGCGGAGCCGGCTCGAGTGGCCAGATGGCCTACTCCTGCTCCTAGTTCTTATGCTCTTAGGTCCCCAGCAGTGTGGGGCTTAGTGAGCTGGCTAAGTAATCAGAACCACTGCCCGCTGGTCACACTGTGAACTGACACCTACACTGGGGCAGCTGTGACAATGGGAATACTGTGTCACGGGGCTAAACTTCTCATCCTGCCTATTTTCCATCACAGTGATGTGGCTGATTGATTGATTAATCTGGTGTAAAGTTACAACCCAGCTAAGTATTGCTGTGATTGACGCTGTGATTGGAAGATGAGGGTGATTGATGCGGAATCTACAATGTCACCATGGCAACCTGATTCTGAGTCTCCCTGACAGCTCGCAGACAGACTGCAGCTTCTCGCTCCTTTCCTTCTGATTAAGGTCATTTCTTCTTGATCCCTGCATTGTTGCCCTGGAGGCCAAACCTCGGGCGGTTCCCAATTCCTAATTCCACAACTGACCCATTTGGAGAGGGTCCCGAAGGAGTTCCCTCGGTCGGCTGATGACTCTTTCTCTCCCTTTCCTTTTGTGTTGCTGATCTACAATTGGTGACCACAGGACCCCCAGGGTAAGGAGCCAGTCCCAGAGGGCAGGACCCCCTGGGTAAGGAGCCAGTCCCAGAGGGCAGGGCCCCCAGGGTAAGGAGCCAGTCCCAGAGGGCAGGACCCCCAGGGTAAGGACCCAGCCCCAAAGGGCAGGACCCCCACGGTAAGGAGCCAGTCCCAGAGGGCAGGGCCCCCAGGGTAAGGAGCCAGTCCCAGAGGGCAGGACCCAGTCCCAGAGGGCAGGACCCCAGGGTAAGGAGCCAGTCCCCGAGGGCAGGACCCCCAGGGTAAGGAGCCAGCCCCAGAGGGCAGGGCCCCCAGGGTAAGGAGCCAGTCCCAGAGGGCAGGGCCCTAGGGTAAGGACCCAGCCCCAGAGGGCAGGACCCCCAGGGTAAGGAGCCAGTCCCCGAGGGCAGGACCCCAGGGTAAGGAGCCAGTCCCAGAGGGCAGGACCCCTGAATGACGTGTAGACAAAAACGAATGCTTATTGCTTTAAAATTGATTCTCAGAAACCTTCTGTGACAAATGGTGTGCTGGATTCTCCGATTTGCGAGGCGATATCCTCACGCTGGCGTGTGAATGGAGCCGTTTTACGACTGAAAATCCGGCGCAAAACAGCCACGGATCCTCCCTGTAGCTGGGATTAGCATTCCGGCAACATGGAGCCCCCAGCTGGGGGCTGGCATCCCGGCAACATGGAGCCCCCAGCTGGGGGTTAGCATCCCGGCAACATGGAGCCCCCAGCTGGGGGCTGGCATTCCGGCAACATGGAGCCCCCAGCTGGGGGCTGGCATTCCGGCAACATGGAGCCCCCAGCTGGGGGCCAGCATTCCGGCAACATGGAGCCCCCAGCTGGGGGCCAGCATTCCGGCAACATGGAGCCCCCAGCTGGGGGTTAGCATTCCGGCAACATGGAGCCCCCAGCTGGGGGCTGGCATTCCGGCAACATGGAGCCCCCAGCTGGGGGCTGGCATTCCGGCAACATGGAGCCCCCAGCTGGGGGCCAGCATCCCGGCAACATGGAGCCCCCAGCTGGGGGCCAGCATCCCAGCAACATGGAGCCCCCAGCTGGGGGTTAGCATTCCGGCAACATGGAGCCCCCAGCTGGGGGTTAGCATTCCGGCAACATGGAGCCCCCAGCTGGGGGCCAGCATCCCGGCAACATGGAGCCCCCAGCTGGGGGCTGGCATTCCGGCAACATGGAGCCCCCAGCTGGGGGTTAGCATTCCGGCAACATGGAGCCCCCAGCTGGGGTTAGCATTCCGGCAACATGGAGCCCCCAGCTGGGGTTAGCATTCCGGCAACATGGAGCCCCCAGCTGGGGGCCAGCATCCCGGCAACATGGAGCCCCCAGCTGGGGGCCAGCATTCCGGCAACATGGAGCCCCCAGCTGGGGGCCAGCATTCCGGCAACATGGAGCCCCCAGCTGGGGGCCAGCATTCCGGCAACATGGAGCCCCCAGTTCGAGCCGCTAATACGCCTCAGAGAATTGCCGTGTCCATGGCCGCACACGCACATGGCGCCGGCCGCTAGCGGACCCAGCCTGAAAAATAGTGTCCCCCCTTTGTCCAACTCGCGAGCTCGGACCGCCTCACCACAGTGGCCCCAGCCCCTGATAAAGCCCACCCTGCCCGTGGATCGGCCCTCCCCCTGCCCTCCACAGGCAATGTCCTGAGGCCGTATTCCTAAAGTACGCTGGTTTGGAGGGTCGGAGCATCGCAAAAGCACCGCCCCCAATTTGGTTGTGAACAGAGATTCTCCGGCCGATTGGTGAACATGATTTCGGCGTCAGTGAGCGGACAATCCCGCCGGTTATTTTCCTTTCTCACAGTTTTCAATCTGGGAATGAAGGTGAATCCGTCTGTTACCAAACAGGGACCACGGAGCAATAGTTCTTCCCATTTCGCTCCCCATGCGAGACTGGGATGTGTACCAGCGACCGGCAAAGAACCTCAACCACTTTCACTGTAGCTTCCGTCAGAAGATCCCGAAGATCAGGTGACAGAACGAGAATCCCAGTCAGAGTCTCTCCTGAGCTGGGTGACAAATACCCACAGCACACGGAGACAGTCGCCGCTGAACTGGGCTGGTTATGTGGCCAGGGTGCCGGACATTTGCATAGCGCAGTGAATCTTCGATGGAGGTTTTGAGTCTGGGATGTGCTTCAATGGAGGTCAAAGGGATTGTCACAAAGACTCTCTGGAAGCTTCATTTGGGAGTTTTAATGACGGCTTTGTGTCCTGGGAGATGCTTGTCCAGGAAACACTGCCCCTGGCACAACAAAATAAAAAGCATCGCGACCTCCGGCCAGCGTGACCTCCGCCCAGCGTGACCTCCGCCCAGCGTCACCTCCGCCGAGCGTGACCTCCGGCCAGCGAGACCTCCGGCCAGCGAGACCTCCGCCCAGCGTGACCTCCGCCGAGCGTGACCTCCGGCCAGCGAGACCTCCGGCCAGTGAGACCTCCGGCCATCGTGACCTCCGGCCAGCGTGACCTCCGGACAGCGTGACCTCCGGCCAGCGTGACCTCCGGACAGCGTGACCTCCGGCCATCGTGACCTCCTCCCAGCGTGACCTCCGGCCAGCGTGACCTCCGCCCAGCGTGACCTCCGGCCATCGTGACCTCCGCCCAGCGTGACCTCCGGCCAGCGTGACCACCGGCCAGCGTGACCTCCTGCCAGCCTGACCTCCGGCCAGCGAGACCTCCGCCCAGCGTGACCTCCGGCCAGCGTGACCTCCGCCCAGCGTGACCTCCGGCCAGCCTGACCTCCGCCCAGCGTGACCTCCGCCCAGCGTGACCTCCGGCCATCGTGACCTCCGGCCATCGCGACCTCCGGCCATCGCGACCTCCGCCCAGCGTGACCTCCGGCCAGCGAGACCTCCGCCCAGCGTGACCTCCGGCCAGCGTGACCTCCGCCCAGCGTGACCTCCAGCCATCCTGACCTCCGCCCAGCGTGACCTCCGCCCAGCGTGACCTCCGCCCAGCGTGACCTCCGCCCAGCGTGACCTCCTGCCAGCCTGACCTCCGCCCAGCGTGACCTCCGCCCAGCGTGACCTCCGCCCAGCCTGACCTCCTCCCAGCGTGACCTCCGCCCAGCGTGACCTCCTCCCAGCGTGACCTCCGCCCAGCGTGACCTCCTCCCAGCGTGACCTCCTCCCAGCGTGACCTCCGGCCAGCGTGACCTCCGCCCAGCGTGACCTCCGCCCAGCGAGACCTCCGCCCAGCGTGACCTCCGGCCAGCGTGACCTCCGCCCAGCGTGACCTCCAGCCATCCTGACCTCCGCCCAGCGTGACCTCCGCCCAGCGTGACCTCCGCCCAGCGTGACCTCCGCCCAGCGTGACCTCCGCCCAGCGTGACCTCCGCCCAGCGTGACCTCCTGCCAGCCTGACCTCCGCCCAGCGTGACCTCCAGCCAGCGTGACCTCCGCCCAGTGTGACCTCCGGCCATCGTGACCTCCGCCCAGCGTGACCTCCGCCCAGCGTGACCTCCAGCCAGCGTGACCTCCGCCCAGTGTGACCTCCGGCCATCGTGACCTCCGCCCAGCGTGACCTCCGCCCAGCCTGACCTCCTCCCAGCGTGACCTCCGCCCAGCGTGACCTCCTCCCAGCGTGACCTCCTCCCAGCGTGACCTCCGGCCAGCCTGACCTCCTGCCAGCGTGACCTCCGCCCAGCGTGACCTCCGCCCAGCGTGACCTCCGCCCAGCGTGACCTCCGGACAGCGTGACCTCCTGCCAGCGTGACCTCCGCCCAGCGTGACCTCCGCCCAGCGTGACCTCCGCCCAGCGTGACCTCCGGCCAGCGTGACCTCCGGCCAGCGTAACCTCCTCAAATAGCTGCCCTCTCCCTCCTGCACACTCCACAGTAACGAGCTGTCATCCTCATGAATGAAACTGCACAGTAATGAATCTCAATAATGAATGTGGCCAAACAAGGCTGTGACATTGCGCCAACTCTCTACTCAATCCTCCTCATTGCAATACTGCACCTCACCTCCAACAAACACCCACACAGATGGAGATCATTTCGAAAACAGCAGATGGGAAAATGCTTAACTTCAACCACCATCAGTCCGAAACTAAAATCACTCCAAGCTCCGTTCTCGAGCTCTAATATGCAGATTGTGCTGTGGGCGTGCTCTCACCCAGAGGGTGCTGTGGGCATGCTCTCACCCAGATGGTGCTGTGGGCGTGCTCTCACCCAGATGGTGCTGTGGGCGTGCTCTCACCCAGATGGTGCTGTGGGCGTGCTCTCACCCAGATGGTGCTGTGGGCGTGCTCTCACCCAGATGGTGCTGTGGGCGTGCTCTCACCCAGATGGTGCTGTGGGCGTGCTCTCACCCAGATGGTGCTGTGGGCGTGCTCTCACCCAGATGGTGCTGTGGGCGTGCTCTCACCCAGATGGTGCTGTGGGCGTGCTCTCACCCAGATGGTGCTGTGGGCGTGCTCTCACCCAGATGGTGCTGTGGGCGTGCTCTCACCCAGATGGTGCTGTGGGCGTGCTCTCACCCAGATGGTGCTGTGGGCGTGCTCTCACCCAGATGATGCTGTGGGCGTGCTCTCACCCAGATGGTGCTGTGGGCGTGCTCTCACCCAGATGGTGCTGTGGGCGTGCTCTCACCCAGATGGTGCTGTGGGCGTGCTCTCACCCAGAGGCTGAGCTTCAGATCACTGTTGACTATATAGGGGCAGAAGTAGGCCACTCAGCCCATCACGTCTGCTCCACTATTCAATTAGACCATGGTTGCTCCCAACTCCACTTTCCCACCTATCCCCTTCCCCTTGATTCCTTTACTGATTAAAAATCTATCTTTGGACTGTGGGAGGAAACCGGAGCACCTGGAGGAAACGCACGCGGACACGGGGAGAACGTGCAGACTCCACACAAGGTTGGAAATCCTCTCCTCCTGTGATTGGGAGACAGTTTGTTCCAAAAACTTTTCAAACAAAATTAAGATTGAACGTTCAAAGATAGATTACCAACAGTTTCATTTAAAGAATTGAGAAATATTGACTCAGACATAACCTGGAATGAAGTCCCTCTCTGATTAACAAACATGTTCGAGATAACTGTCATTAGTCCAACTCGGGAAGGGGCCATACTGGACCTGGTATTGGGGAATGATCCCGGCCAGGTGGTTGATGTTTTAGTCGGTGATTACTTTGGGAATAGCGATCACAATTCCGTAAGTTTTAGAATACTCATGGACAAAGACAAGAGGGGTCCGAAAGGAAGAGTGCTAAATTGGGGAAAGGCAGAGTATAACAAAATTCGGCAGGAGCTAGGGAATGTGGATTGGGAGCAGCTGTTTAAGGGTAAATCCACATTTGAAATGTGGGAGTCTTTTAAGGAAAGGTTAATTAGAGTACAGGACAGACATGTTCCTGTGAAAATGAGGGATAGGAATGGCAAGATTAGGGAACCATGGATGACGGGTGGAATTGTGAGACTAGCTAAGATGAAAAAGGAAGCATACATCCAGGCGACTTAAAACTTATGAAGCTTTGGAGGAATATCGGGAAAGTAGGGCGAATCTCAAACGCAATAAGAGGGCTAAAAGGGGTCATGAAATATCTTTGGCGAACAAGGTTAAGGAAAATCCCAAAGCCTTTTATTCGTTTATAAGGAGCAAGAGGGTAACTAGAGGAAGGATTGGCCCACTCAAAGACAAAAGAGGGAATTTATGCGTGGAGTCAGAGGAAATGAGTGAGCTTCTTAATGAGTACTTTGCATCGGTATTCACCAAGGAGAGGGACAAGACGGATGTTGAGGGTAGGGATGGATGTTTAAATAATCTAGGTCAAGTCGGCATAAGGAAGGGGGAAGTTTTGGGTGTTCTAAAAGGCATTAAGGTGGACAAGTCCCCAGGACCGGATGGTATCCATCCCAGGTTACTGAGGGAAGCGAGGGACAAAATAGCTGGGGCCTTAACAGATATCTTTGCAGCATCCTTGAGCACGGGTGAGGTCCCGGAGGACTGGAGAATTGCTAATGTTGTCCCTTTGTTTAAGAAGGATAGCAGGGATAATCCAGGGAATTATAGACCTGTGAGCTTGACGTCAGTGGTAGGCAAACTGTTGGAGAAGATACTGAGGGATAGCATCTATTCACATTTGGAAGAAAATAGACTTATCAGTGATAGGCAGCATGGTTTTGTGCAGAGAAGGTCATGTCTTACAAACCTAATAGAATTCTTTGAGGAATGGCAAAGTTAATTGATGAGGGAAGGGCTGTAGATGTCATATACATGGACTTCAGTAAGGCATTTGATAAAGTTTCCCATGGCAGATTGATGGAAAAAGTGAAGTCGTATGGGGTTCAGGGTGTACTAGCTAGATGGATAAAGAACTGGCTGGGCAACAGGAGACAGAGAGTAGTGGTGGAAGGGAGTGTCTCAAAATGGAGAAGGGTGACTAGTGGTGTTCCACAGGGATTCGTGCTCGGACCACTGTTGTTTGTGATATACATAAATGATCTGGACGAAGGTATAGGTGGTCTGATTAGCAAGTTTGCAGATGATACTAAGATTGGTGGAGTTGCAGATAGCGAGGAGGACTGTCAGAGAATACAGCAACAGATAGATAGATTGGAGAGTTGGGCAGAGAAATGTCAGATGGATTTCAATCCAGGCAAATGCGAGGTGATGCATTTTCGAAGATCCAATTCAAGAGCGGACTATACAGTCAATGGAAGAGTCCTGGGGAAAATTGATGTACAGAGAGATCTGGGAGTTCAGGTCCATTGTACCCTGAAGGTGGCAACGCAGGTCGATAGAGTGGTCAAGAAGGCATACAGCATGCTTGCTTTCAACGGACGGGGTATTGAGTACAAGAGTAGGCAGGTCATGTTACAGTTGTATCGGACTTTGGTTAGGCCACATTTGGAATACTGCGTGCAGTTCTGGTCGCCAAATTACCAGAAGGATGTGGATGCTTTAGAGAGGGTGCAGGGAAGGTTCACCAGGATGTTGCCTGGTATGGAGGGTGCTAGCTATGAAGAAAGGTTGAGTAGATTAGGATTGTTTTTGTTGGAAAGACGGAGGTTGAGGGGGGACCTGATTGAGGTATACAAAATTATGAGAGGTATGGACAGGGTGGATAGCAACAAGCTTTTTCCAAGAGTGGGGGTGTCAATTACAAGGGGTCACGATTTCAAGGTGAGAGGGGGAAAGTTTAAGGGAGATGTGCGTGGAAAGTTTTTTTACGCAGAGGGTGGTGGGTGCCTGGAACGCTTTGCCAGCGGAGGTGGTAGAGGCGGGCACGATAGCATCATTTAAGATGCATCTGGACAGATATATGAATGGGCGGGGAACAGAGGGAAGTAGATCCTTGGAAAATAAGCGAAAATAGGTTTAGATAGAGGATCTGGATCGGCGCAGGCTGGGAGGGCCGAAGGGCCTGTTCCTGTGCTGCAATTTTCTTTGTTCTTTGTTCTTAAACATGTCTGATTAGCAATAGTTATTTTGGTTTCATTTCTGTCACAAAGTTTGTTTTGTTGAGATCAGATTCATTTTCCTTTAATTAAAACCTTTGAAAATTAAATTAATAATAAAATTCTTGCCTGAACTATTTTGAGGTTTAAAGGAAATATTTTAAATGTCAAACTTGGGAACTGCGTAACCGACAATCTTTAGATTTGAGTAATTTTACTGCACAGAGTGTTAAAGGGAGGGAGGATGTGAATACATGGGAAAGAGTGGATTGGGGTTTGAGGCTGGCTGATGGATTTCGGAGCAGGTTACCAGCTGGGGTCACAGTGGTGAGTTAGGGTCTGATAATCAGGGATCCTGGTTCATTCCTCACCAAGCTATGATGCCCAACTCTCATGCCAGATGCACCCAAGTCCCAATTCTGCCCTAAAGTTCCCAAACACTGGACCCCCCCCCCCCCCCCCCCCCCAACCCCAACACCCATTATCCCATCCAGGACATTTCCTTCTCTAGGACTTCCTCCAGAATTCCCAGGCCGGAACCTGCCACCCAGCGTCCACTAACTCCTGGGCTGCAATCCCGCGTCCTAATCACGCCCACTTCCTTTGCGAAATGCCCAGAGGCTGCCAGGATTTGTGGTGGGGAATCCCCGCAGGACACGGAGTTGTCCTATTCCTCGGGCTGGCAATGTCCAGAGTGATCCAGGTGTCCATTACCCGGAAAATACTGCGGATGCTGGAAATCTCAATCTTATTGAGGAGCAAATATGTGCACAATTTGCAGAGGTGCGTAAAAATAATAATAGGATAATTATATGAGGTGATTTCAACTTTCCCAACATTAATTGGGGTAGTAAGAGGAGAATTTTTTTGTTCAATATGTGGAGGGTCCCACAAGGGATGGTGCAGGGCTGGACCTGATTCTGGAGAATGAAGCTGGACAGGTGGTTTATGTGTTGGTGGGGGGAGCACTTTAGTGATAGTGACCACAACATGGTACAATTTCAGCATGTTATCAACAAAGTAATAAGTTGCAAGAAAAAGGTTTTGGGTTGAGGGAGAGTAGATTTGAGTAAAATAAGGCTGATTCTAGCCAAGATAGACTGTAAAGTGTTACTTATGGGGAGATCTACAGAAGATCGGAGCACGGTAGCCCAAGTGGTTAGCACTGTGGCTTCACAGCTCCAGAGTCCCAGGTTCGATTCCCCACTGGGTCACTGTCTGTGTGGAATCGGCACGTTCTCTCTGTGTCTTTTCCTCCGGGTGCTCCGGTTTCCTCCCACAGTCCAAAGACGTGCAGGTTAGGTGGATTGGCCATGCTAAATTGCCCTTAGTGACCAAAAAGGTTAGGAGGGGTTATTGGGTTACGGAGATAGGGTGGAAGTGAGGGCGTAAGTGTGTCGGTGCAGACTCGATGGGCCGAATGGCCTCCTTCTGCACTGTATGTTCTATGTTCTATGAAGAGCTGTGGGGGTGTTCAAAAAGTAAATGGGGATGGTAGAGTAAATATAAATGCATCAATAGGAAGAGGATAACCAGGGAAAAGGTAGGGCCCATTAGGGACCAAGGGGGGAATCTGTAGGTGGAGCCAGAGGACATTGGTGGGGTGTTGAACAAAATATTTAACATCTGTCTTCACCCAAGAGAATGAGGAGGTAGATATGGAACTCAGGGAGAGAGAGGGTGAGGTTCTTCAGCAAGTTGTCATCAGGAGTGAGGAAGTAACAGAGATGTTGGCAGCTTAAATGTGGCCAATCCTCCAGGTCCGGATGATTTTGTCCCAGGATGCTGTGGGAGGTGAGGGAGGAGATTGTAGGAGCTCTGATCCAAAGTTCTAATTCCTCTCTAGCCACGGGGGAGGTGCCTGAGGGCTGGGGAACAGCTAATGTGGTCCCACTATTTAAGAAAAGTTGTAGCGATAAGCCAGGGAACGAGAGACCTGTGGGTCTCGCGTCAGTGGCAGGGAAACTATTGGAGAAGATTCTGAAGGAGAGAATCTATCTCCACTTGGAGAGACAAGGTCTGATCAGGAATAGTCAGCATGGCTTTGTCAGAGGGAGGTCATACCGAACAAATTTGATTGAATTTTTGAGCATCTAACTAGGTGTGTAGATGAGATTAGTGCAGTTGATGTCGCTTACATGGATTTCAGCAAAGGTTTTGACAAAGTCCCATATTGGAGACTTATAAAGAAGGCAAATGCATATTGGGATACAGGGGAACTCGAGGTGGATTCAAAATTGGCTTAGCTGCAGGAGACAAAGGGTGATGACATCACGGCTGCTTCAGTGATGGAAGCCAGTGTCCAGTGACGTACCACAGGGATCTGTGCTGGGCCCTCTATTGTTTGTCATTTATATAAATGACATAGATGACTATGTGGGGGGTAGAATCAGTAAGTTTGTGGATTCAGTTGTTCAGCGGTAGCAGCGAGAGCAGTAACCACGGGTCTGTCGGGAAGATAAGTTTCCCGCTTTAAAAACTTACCTTTCAGGAGAAGCCGCATTTGTTTTTTAACTAACTTTGTTTCTGAGTTTTTTTTGTTTCAGAGCAGCAGGAAACCGGAAGTCGGCTGTGGGGGTTTCTGGGAAGGTGTGTAGTATCTGTATATAAGTTGGGCAGTTGCTAAACCCGAGACACGACACTTGTAGTGTCCCCCACCCTTCCACCTCCTCTAACCTCAGGGGTTGAGTGGGTATCAGGGAAGCTCTTCCTTTCTTTATCTTGTTTTATCTAGAGGGAATGGCAGGGAAGGCAGTACAATGTTCCTCCTGCAGAATGTTTGAGGTGAGGGACGCCGTCAGTGTCCCTGCTGATTTCACCTGTGGGACATGCACCCATCTCCAGCTCCTCAGAAACCGGGTTAGGGAACTGGAGCTGGAGCTGGATGAACTTCGGATCATTCGGGAGGCAGAGGTGGTCATAGATAGAAGCTTCAGGGATGTAGTTACTCCGAAGAATGAAGATAGATGGATGACGGTGAGAGGGCCTGGGGGTAAGCAGTCAGTACAGGGATCCCTGTGGTCGGTCCCCTTAGTAACAAGTATACCGCTTTGAATACTGGTGGGGGACGGGGGGAAGGGGGGGGGGACGGGGACGGGGGGGACTTACCGGGGTCAGCCATGGGGTACAGGTCTCTGGCACAGAGTCTGTCCCTGTTTAAGGGAAGGGGGAGAGGAGTAGAGCATTAGTCATTGGAGACTCCATAGTTAGGGGGATAGATAGGAGATTCTGTGGGAATGAGAGAGACTCACGGTTGGTGTGTTGCCTCCCAGGTGCCAGGGTCCGCGATGTCTCGGATTGTGTTTTCGGGATCCTTAAGGGGGAGGGGGAGCAGCCCCAAGTCGTGGTCCACATGGGCACCAACGACATAGGTAGGAAAAGGGATAGGGATGTAAGGCAGGAATTCAGGGAGCTAGGGTGGAAATTTAGATCTAGGACAAACAGAGTTATTATCTTTGGGTTGTTACCCGTGCCACGTGCTAGTGAGACGAGAAATAGGGAGAGAGAGCAGTTGAACACGTGGCTACAGGGATGGTGCAGGAGGGAGGGTTTCAGATTCCTGGATAATTGGGGCTCATTCTGGGGTAGGTGGGACCTCCACAAACGGGATGGTCTACACCTGGACCAGAGGGGTACCAATATCCTGGGGGGGAAATTTCCTAATGCTCTTCGGGAGAGTATAAACTAATTCAGCAGGGGGATGGGAACCTGAATTGTAGCTCCAGTATACAGGACGTTGAGAGTAGTGAGGTCATGAGTAAGGTTTCAAAGTTGCAGGAGTGTACCGGCAGGAAGGAAGGTGGTTTAAATTGTGTCTACTTCAATGCCAGGAGCATCTGGAATAAGGTGGGTGAACTTGCAGCATGGGTTGGTACCTGGGACTTCGATGTTGTGGCCATTTCCGAGACATGGATAGAGCAGGGACAGGAATGGTTGTTGCAGGTTCTGAGTTTAGATATTTCAGTAAGCTCAGGGAAGGTGGTAAGAGAGGGGGAGGGGTGGCATTTTTAGTCAAGGGCAGTATTACGGTGACAGAAAGGATGTTTGATGAGGACTCGTCTACTGAGGTAGTTTGGGCTGAGGTTAGAAACAGGAAAGGAGAGGTCACCCTGTTGGGAGTTTTCTATAGGCCTCCAAAAAGTTCCAGAGATGTAGAGGAAAGGATTGCAAAGATGATTCTGGATAGGAGCGAAAGTAACGGTAGTTGTTATGGGGGACTTTAACTTTCCAAATATTGACTGGAAACGCTATAGTTCGAGTACTTTAGATGGGTCGTTTTTGTCCAATGTGTGCAGGAGGGTTTCCTGATGCAGTATGTAGATAGGCCAATGAGAGGCGAGGCCATATTGGATTTGGTACTGGGTAATAGAACATAGAACATAGAACAGTACAGCACAGAACAGGCCCTTTGGCCCTCAATGTTGTGCCGAGCCATGATCACCCTACTCAACCCACGTATCCACCCTATACCCGTAACCCAACAACCCCCCCCCTTAACCTTACTTTTATTAGGACACTACGGGCAATTTAGCATGGCCAATCCACCTAACCCGCACATCTTTGGACTGTGGGAGGAAACCGGAGCACCCGGAGGAAACCCACGCACACAGGGGGAGGACGTGCAGACTCCACACAGACAGTGACCCAGCCGGGAATCGAACCTGGGACCCCGGAGCTGTGAAGCATTTATGCTAACCACCATGCTACCCTGCTGCCCCTGCTGAACCAGGACAGGTGCTAGATTTGGAGGTAGGTGAGCACTTTGGTGATAGTGACCACAATTCAGTTACGTTTACTTTAGCGATGGAAAGGGATAGGTATATACGGCAGGGCAAGAGTTATAGCTGGGGGAAAGGCAATTATGATGCGATTAGAACATAAGAACATAAGAACATAAGAACTAGGAGCAGGAGTAGGCCATCTGGCCCCTCGAGCCTGCTCCGCCATTCAATTAGATCATGGCTGATCTTTTGTGGACTCAGCTCCACTTTCCGGCCCGAACACCATAACCCTTAATCCCTTTATTCTTCAAAAAACTATCTATCTTTACCTTAAAAACATGTAATGAAGGAGCCTCAACTGCTTCACTGGGCAAGGAATTCCATAGATTCACAACCCTTTGGGTGGAGAAGTTCCTCCTAAACTCAGTCCTAAATCTACTTCCCCTTATTTTGAGGCTATGTCCCCTAGTTCTGCTTTCACCCGCCAGTGGAAACAACCTGCCCGCATCTATCCTATCTATTCCCTTCATAATTTTAAATGTTTCTATAAGATCCCCCCTCATCCTTCTAAATTCCAACAAGTACAGTCCCAGTCTACTCAACCTCTCCTCATAATCCAACCCCTTCAGCTCTGGGATTAACCTAGTGAATCTCCCCTGCACACCCTCCAGTGCCAGTATGTCCTTTCTCAAGAAAGGAGACCAAAACTGAACACAATACTCCAGGTGTGGCCTCACTAACACCTTATACAATTGCAGCATAACCTCCCTAATCTTAAACTCCATCCCTCTAGCAATGAAGGACAACATTCCATTTGCCTTCTTAATCACCTTAGGCAAGACTTAGGATGCATAGAATGGGGAAGGAAACTGCAGGGGATGGGTACAATCGAAATGTGGAGCTCGTTCAAGGAACAGCTACTGCGTATCCTTGATAAGTATGTACCTGTCAGGCAGGGAGGAAGTGGTCGAGCGAGGGAACCATGGTTTACTAAAGCAGTTGAATCACTTGTCAAGAGGAAGAGGGAGGCTTATGTAAAGATGAGACGTGAAGGTTCAGTTAGGCCGCTCGAGAGTTACAAGTTAGCCAGGAAGAACCTAAAGAGAAAGCTAAGAAGAGCCAGGCGAGGACATGAGAAGTCTTTGGCAGGTAGGATCAAGGATAACCCTAAAGCTTTCTATAGATATGTCAGGAATAAAAGAATGACTAGGGTAAGAGTAGGGCCAGTCAAGGACAGTAATGGGAAGTTGTGCTTGGAGCCCGAGGAGATAGGAGAGGTGCTAAATGAGTATTTTTCCTCAGTATTCACACAGGAAAAAGACAATGTTGTCGAGGAAAATACTGAGATACAGGCGACTAGACTAGAAGGGCTTGAGGTTCACAAGGAGGAGGTGTTAGCGATTCTGGAAAGTGTGAAAATAGATACGTCCCCTGGGCTGATGGGATTTATCCTAGGATTCTCTGGGAAGGTAGGGAGGAGATTGCTGAGCCTTTGGCTTTGATCTTTATGTCGTCTTTGTCTTCAGGAATAGTGCCAGAAGACTGGAGGATAGCAAATGTTGTCCCGTTGTTCAAGAAGGGGAGTAGAGACAACCCCGGTAACTATAGACCAGTGAGCCTTACTTCTGTTGTGGGCAAAGTCTTGGAAAGGTTTATAAGAGATAGGATTTATAATCATCTAGAAAGGAATAATTTGATTAGAGATAGTCAACACGGTTTTGTGAAGGGTAGGCCGCGCCTCACAAACCTTATTGAGTTATTTGAGGTGACCAAACAGGTGGACGAGGGTAAAGCAGTTGGTGTGGTGTATATGGATTTCAGTAAAGCATGTGACAAGGTTCCCCACGGTAGGCTGTTGCAGAAAATACGGAGGCATGGGATTCACGGTGATTTAGCAGTTTGGATCAGAAATTGGCTAGCTGGAAGAAGATAGAGGGTGGTGGTTGATGGGAAATGTTCAGCCTGGAGTTCAGTTACTAGCGGTATACCACAAGAATCTGTTTTGGGGCCACTGCTGTTTGTCAGTTTTATAAACGACCTGGAGGAGGGCGTAGAAGGATGGGTGAGTAGATTTGCAGATGATACTAAAGTCAGTGGAGTTGTGGACAGTGCGGAAGGATGTTACAAGTTACAGAGGGACATAGATAAACTGGGCTGAGAGGTGGCAAATGGAGTTTAATGCAGAAAAGTGTGAGGTGATTCATTTTGGAAGGAATAACAGGAAGACAGAGTACTGGGCTAATGGTAAGATTCTTGGTAGTGTGGATGAGCAGAGAGTTCTTGGTATCCATGTCCATAGATCCCTGAAAGTTGCCACCCAGGTTGAGAGGGTTGTTAAGAAGGCGTACGGTGTGTTAGCTTCTATTGGTAGAGGGATTGAGTTTCGGAGCCATGTGGTCATGTTGCAGTTGAACAAAACTCTGGTGCGGCCGCATTTGGAGTATTGTGTGCAGTTCTGGTCGCCGCATTATAGGAAGGATGTGGAAGCTTTGGAACGGGTGCAGAGGAGATTTACCAGGATGTTGCCTGGTATGGAGGGAAGATCTTATGAGGGAAGGCTGAGGGACTTGAGGCTGTTTTCGTTAGAGAGAAGAAGGTTAAGAGGTGACTTAATAGAGGCATACAAGATGATCAGAGGATTAGATAGGGTGGACAGTGAGAGCCTTTTTCCTCGGATGGTGATGGCTAGCATGAGGGGACATAGCTTTAAATTGAGGGGAGATAGATATAGGACAGATGTCAGAGGTAGGTTCTTTACTCAGAGAGTAGTAAGGGTGTGGAATTCCCTGCTTGCAACAGTAGTGGACTCGCCAACACGAACGGCATTTAAATGGTCTCCGCCTCGCCGTGCCACATTTCTGCCCCGACCCGCCGTCGGGACTCTCCGTTACTCCGGCCGGTCAATGTGGTTTCCCATTGCAAACCGGAGAACTGCGCCGGCGGAGAATCCCGCCCCTTCAGCTTAACTAAAGCAATGTTTATTCTTTCATGTGATGCCTCTCATCGCCTTGTCTCTATCAAGTCACCTCTCCGCCTTCTTCGTTCCAGTGAGAAAAGCCCTCGCTCCCTCAACCTTTCTTCATAAGACATGCCCTCCAGTCCAGCAGCATCCTGGTAAATCTCCTCTGCACCCTCTCCAAAGCATCCACATCCTTCCTATAATGAGGCGGCCAGAACTGGACACAATGTTCCAAGTGTGGTCTAACCAGGGTTTTATAAAGCTGCAGAAAACCTCACGGCTCTTAAACTCAATCCCCCTGTTAATGAAAGCCAACACACCTTCTTACGCCTTCTTAACAACCCTATCAATCTGGGTGGCAACTTTGCGGGATATATGTACGTGGACCCCAAGAACCCCCTGTTCCTCCACACTTCCAATAATCCTGCCTGTATTCAGCATTCAAATTCGACCTTCCAAAAGGAATCACTTCACATTCATCTAGGTTGAACTCCATCTGCCACTTCTCAGCCGAGCTCTGCATCCTGTCAATGTCCTGTTGTAACCTGCAACAACCCTCAACACTATCTACAACTCCCCCAACCCTCGTGTCATTGGCAAACTTACTAACCCACCGTTCCACTTCCTCATCCAAGTCATTTATAAAAACCACAAAGAGCAGAGGGCCCAGAACAGATCCTTGCGGGGCACCACTGGTCACCGACCTCCAGGCGGACAACCCCCTCCTCAAATAAATGAGGAACAGAGGAGAATAAACCCAAAAGAAGATAGACTGCGTGGCAATCCGAGGGAGGATAGCAGGGAAACCCACCCAGGGGTTTTCCCGGATAAACCGGATGTAACTAAACAGGCTCCAGAAGTACTGGAATCAGAATATCTACAGGAGGTGGGAATCACAGCGCACGTCACCAATCTCCCAACATCAGACCAAAAATGTGCCGGGGTTTGAACCTGCCATTCATGGGTCTGAGAGGCAGGAAAAGAGCTCAACCTGAATGAATAACTCAGCCCAACAGCCACGTGAAGACCCAAAGTCCATTGATAACACTTAGTCCATGTCACAGGGCAGTGAGACATGCAAGACTTTGATACCAAGCTGAGATGTGGATAAATGTAGTCAACCACTTGGGAAATGATAGAATCCCTACAGAAATGAGGCTATGACAGGAGATGACCTTGAGAGGATTGAGAGGCAAGCTAATGGGGCTAAAGGTAGACAAGTCTCCTGGCCCTGATGGAATGCATCCCAGAGTGCTAAAAGAGATGGCTAGGGAAATTGCAGATGCACTAGTGATAATTTACCAAAATTCACTAGACTCTGGGGTGGTCCCGGTGGATTGGAAATTAGCAAACGTGACACCACTGTTTAAAAAAGGAGGCAGAAAGCAGGAAATTATAGGCCAGTGAGTTTAACTTCGGTAATAGGGAAGATGCTGGAATCTATCATCAAGGAAGAAATTGCGAGGCATCTGGATAGAAATTGTCCCATTGGGCAGACGCAGCATGGGTTCGTAAAGGGCAGGTCATGCCTAACTAATTTAGTGGAATTTTTTGAGGACATTACCAGTGCAGTAGATAACGGGGAGCTGATGGATGTGGTAGATCTGGATTTCCAGAAAGCCTTTGACAAGGTGCCACACAAAAGGTTGCTGCATAAGATAAAGATGCATGGCATTAAGGGTAAAGTAGTAGCATGGATAGAGGATTGGTTAATTAATAGAAAGCAAAGAGTTGGGATAAATGGGTGTTTCTCTGGTTGGCAATCAGTAGCTAGTGGTGTCCCTCAGGGATCCGTGTTGGGCCCACAATTGTTCACAATTTACATAGATGATTTGGAGTTTGGGACCAAGGGCAATGTGTCCAAGTTTGCGGATGACACTAAGATGAGTGGTAAAGCGAAAAGTGCAGAGGATACTGGAAGTCTGCAGAGGGATTTGGATAGGTTAAGTGAATGGGCTAGGGTCTGGCAGATGGAATACAATGTTGACAAATGTGAGGTTATCCATTTTGGTAGGAATGACAGCAAACGGGATTATTATTTAAATGATAAAATATTAAAGCATGCCGCTGTTGAGAGAGACTTGGGTGTGCTAGTGCATGAGTCACAGAAGGTTGGTTTACAAGTGCAACAGGTGATTAAGAAGGCAAATGGAATTTTGTCCTTCATTGCTAGAGGGATGGAGTTTAAGACTAGGGAGGTTATGTTGCAATTGTATAAGGTGTTAGTGCGGCCACACCTGGAGTATTGTGTTCAGTTTTGGTCTCCTGACTTGAGAAAGGACGTACTGGCGCTGGAGGGTGTGCAGAGGAGATTCACTAGGTTAATCCCAGAGCTGAAGGGGTTGGATTATGAGGAGAGGTTGAGTAGACTGGGACTGTACTCGTTGGAATTTAGAAGGATGAGGGGGGATCTTATAGAAACATTTAAAATTATGAAGGGAATAGATAGGATAGATGCGGGCAGGTTGTTTCCACTGGCGGATGACAGCAGAACTAGGGGACATAGCCTCAAAATAAGGGGAAGTAGATTTAGGACTGAGTTTAGGAGGAACTTCTTCACCCAAAGGGTTGTGAATCTATGGAATTCCTTGCCCAGTGAAGCAGTTGAGGCTCCTTCATTACATGTTTTTAAGGTAAAGATAGATAGTTTTTTGAAGAATAAAGGGATTAAGGGTTATGGTGTTCGGGCCGGAAAGTGGAGCTGAGTCCACAAAAGATCAGCCATGATCTAATTGAATGGCGGAGGAAGCTCGAGGGGCCAGATGGCCGACTCCTGCTCCTAGTTCTTATGTTCTTATGTATAGTGCAGAAGGAGGCCATTCAGCCCATTGAGTCTGCACTGACCCTCTGAAAGAGCACCACACCTAGGCCCACTCCCCTGTCCTATCCACCTACCCCCACCTAACCTGATGTGGAGAAGCCGGCGTCTGACAACACCAGGTTAAAATCCAACAGGTTTGTTTCGAATCACTAGCTTTCGGAGCACTGCTCCTTCCTCAGGTGAATGAATAAGTGGGTTCCCACTTAACCTGCACATCTTTGGACTGTGGGAGGAAACCGGAGCACCCGGAGGAAACCCACGCAGAGACGGGGAGAGCGTGCAGACTCCACACAGACAGTGACCCAAGCCGGGTATTGACCTGGGTCCCTGGGGCTGTGAGGCAGCAGTGCTAACCCCTGTGTCACCATGCTGCATTGGAAAATGCAGGTTATTCAATTTAGGATAGAATAAAAACAGTCAGTCAGTAGTGGGAAGATATAAAATTGACCATTACTCAGAGAATGAGGGTGTTTGTGAGAAAGTTTTGTTCTTTGCGAAGTTTTTTCTCTCTTTTTGTAATGAATCGAGAACGAATCTCATTTCATTCCACGAGGAAGGGAATTGTTATATTGATGGAGAAGAAGCCATGGAATTATACACAGAAATTAAGACATTATGGAAATGCAAATATTTCTTATTTGAAGCTGGGTTTTAAGTTCCGGATCTGTCAGTGCTGAGAGCTCTCAGTCTGTGAGGGAAACATTACAGCTGCATTGTAAAAACAGTGCTTTCGATGTTTCGTCTTTTGTGGACACCTTGGGCTGGATTCTCCGCCGCGCCACATTTCTGCATCGACCCGCCGGCAGGATTCTCCGTTACGCCGGCCGGTCAATGGGGTTTCCCGTTGTGGGGCAGCCCCACGCCGTTGGGAAACCATCGGGCGCCGACAAAATGGAGAATCGCGCCGGCGGAGAATCCCGCCCCTTAATCTTAACTAAAGCAATTTTTATTCTTTTATGTGATGTCGACACCACAGGAAAGTCCAGCATTTATTGCCCATCCCTAGTTGCCTTAGAGAAGGTGGGGGTGAGCTGCCTTCTTGAACCGCTGCAGTCCTTGAGGTGTAGGTATACCCACTGTGCTGTTAGGGAGGGAGTTCCAGGATGTTGCCCCAGCGACAGTGAAGGAACGGCCGATATATTTCCCAGTCGGGGTGGTGAGTGACTTGGAGGGGAACCTCCAGGTGGTGGGGTTCCCAGGTATCTGCTGCTCTAATCCACACACAAAATAATCATTGCAACAGCATTTGCAATTCCTGCAAAATTGATGGATATCAGCTCCTAATGAATTGTTGTACGGGAGGTGGAGGTATGTTTGGAAGTTGGAGGGCTGTGTGTGGCTGGTCCAGTTCAGTTTCTGTTCAATGGTGACTCCCCATGGTGTTGAAAGTGGGAGCTTCAGTGAATGTAATGCCATTGAATGTCAAGGGGAGATGGTTCTATTCTCTCTTGTTGAAGATGCTCATTCCCTGTACTTTCACTACGTGAAATGTGTAATCCCAGAGCAGCTCGAGAGTGCTTCTCAGAAAGAGCTGGAGTTGCAGAGATCAGTCATGCTCTGCCTTAATAGACAGCAGCTGGGCTGTTAATGGTGCTTTCAATCGTGCAGTTTTCTCACTTTACTGCCTCAGCTCCAACTTGTGAATCAATCAACCTTTCACTGCCTGAAGCACTAAAGCAGGGGAGACACCTCCTATATTCAGGCCAGCAATGGTAAATGACATGACTTTGATGCATTTCCTTCACCAATCCCAATTCCTTTACACGCTGCCTGATAGTCACTGACAATTCAAGACAGAGAATTTCAATCAGCTTTTAGCATTGTCTTTGTGCGCCCAGACCCAGAAATCTAGCAAAAGGCCCCAATGTGGTCCCTCGTTGATTGTTACAGCGTGGGAAAGATTGGCGTGGATTTACTCACTGCACTGATGGATTCTGCAATCTCAGCACACGGGTTTGGTAAATAGTCTGTCTCCGTGAATCACTACCTTGCCAATGTGCTCAGTCGCTGCACTGACCCTCTAACCTGTTCACGCTAGCAACATCAATAAACATTCTCCTGAGACTCTGTCCTCTGTACCCAGAATTAAAAACAAACATTTTCTCTGAAAATAAACCGACCTGCAATCATCACCCTGAGAATGGCCAATACCTGCAATCATCACCGAGAATGCCCAATAGAATAACAAAGGCAGCCGGGAGCAGTAACCACATTGCTTACTCAGAATGCTGCCAGTTAATCAAAAAGAGGGCAGCACGGTAGCACAGTGGTTAGCACTGTCGCATCACAGCTCCAGGGTCCCAGCTACAATTCCTGCCTCGGGTCACTGTCTGTGCGGAGTCTGCACGTTCTCCCCCTGTCTGCGTGGGTTTCCTCCGGGTGCTCCGGTTTCCTCCCACAGTCCAAAGATGTGCAGGTTAGATGGATGTTAAATAGGCCACGTTAAACCGCCCCTTAGTGTCCAAAAAGGTTAGGTGGGGTTACTGGGATAGGGTAGAGGCGTGGGCTTAAGTAAGGTGCTTTTTCTAAGGGGCTTTGCGGACTTGATAGGCTGAATGGCCTCCCTCTGCACTGTAAATTCTACAATCTGAGAGTTCTACTAGAAATGAAAAATCCATTCCCGCCCCCCCCCCGGTAACCCTGAGACTGGGCCCTTCCCCCACCCCCCCACCCCCCCGGTAACCCTGAGACTGGGCCCTTCCCCCACCCCCCCGGTAACCCTGAGACTGGGCCCTTCCCCCACCCCCCCGGTAACCCTGAGCCCGGGCCCTTCCCCCCCCCCCCCCCCCCCGGTAACCCTGAGCCTGGGCCCTTCCCCCCCCCCCGGTAACCCTGAGCCCGGGCCCTCCCCCCCCCCCCCCGGTAACCCTGAGACTGGGCCCTTCCCCCCCCCCCCGGTAACCCTGAGCCCGGGCCCTCCCCCCCCCCCCCCCCGGTAACCCTGAGACTGGGCCCTTCCCCCCCCCCCCCAGTGACCCTGAGACCGGGTCCCCCCCTCCCCCAGTGACCCTGAGACCGGGTCCCCCCCTCCCCCAGTGACCCTGAGACTGGGCCCCTCCCCCCCCAGTGACCCTGAGACTGGGTCCCTCCCCCCCCCCTCCCCCAGTGACCCTGGGACTGGGCCCTCCCCCCCCTCCCCCAGTGACCCTGGGACTGGGCCCTCCCCCCCCCCCCGGTGACCCTGAGACTGGGTCCCCCCCCCTCCCCCAGTGACCCTGGGACTGGGCCCCTCCCCCCCCCCCTCCCCCAGTGACCCTGGGACTGGGCCCTCCCCCCCCCCCCGGTGACCCTGAGACTGGGTCCCCCCCCCTCCCCCAGTGACCCTGGGACTGGGCCCCTCCCCCCCCCTCCCCCAGTGACCCTGAGACTGGGCCCCTCCCCCCCCCCCCCTCCCCCAGTGACCCTGAGACTGGGCCCCCCCCCCCCCCCGGTGACCCTGAGACTGGGTCCCCCCCCCCCCGGTGACCCTGAGACTGGGTCCCTCCCCCCCCGGTGACCCTGAGACTGGGTCCCTCCCCCCCCGGTGACCCTGGGACTGGGTCCCCCCCCCTCCCCCAGTGACCCTGGGACTGGGCCCTCCCCCCCCCCCCCCCCCCCCCTCCCCCAGTGACCCTGAGACTGGGCCCTCCCCCCCCCCTCCCCCAGTGACCCTGAGACTGGGCCCCTCCCCCCCCCCAGTGACCCTGGGACTGGGCCCTCCCCCCCCCCCCTCCCCCAGTGACCCTGAGACTGGGCCCCTCCCCCCCCGGTGACCCTGGGACTGGGCCCCTCCCCCCCCAGTGACCCTGGGACTGGGCCCTCCCCCCCCAGTGACCCTGGGACTGGGCCCTCCCCCCCCCCCCTCCCCCAGTGACCCTGGGACTGGGCCCTCCCCCCCCCCCTCCCCCAGTGACCCTGAGACACTTTGAAATTCCCTCAATCACCTGGCCTGGCCCCTTCTTATTGTTTGGGATCAAATCCATGACTTCAATGATATAACTCTTGACAAACTCTATAAATAATTCGCTGAATTAATAATTTGAGAAATTCTCTCATCGCCAGATCATCCCTGAACACAAATGGCATTGTGTTCCATTCTCGATGTGATGGTGTAAAACCTTCCTAAGTCTTGGGCGGCACGGTAGCACAGTGGTTAGCACTGTGGCTTCATTGCGTCACAGTCTCAGGTTCGATTCCCGGCTTGGGTCACTGTCTGTGCGGAGTCTGCACGTTCTCCCCGTGTCTGCGTGGGTTTCCTCCGGGTGCTCCGGTTTCCTCCCACAGTCCAAAGATAGAACATAGAACAGTACAGCACCTAACAGGCCCTTCGGCCCTCGATATTGTGCCGAGCATTGTCTGAAACCAAGATCAAGCTATCCCACTCCCTGTCATTCTGGTGTGCTCCATGTGCCTATCCAATAACCGCTTGAAAGTTCCTAAAGTGTCCGACTCCACTATCACAGCAGGCAGTCCATTCCACACCCTAACCACTCTCTGAGTAAAGAACCTACCTCGGATATCCCTCCTATATCTCCCACCCCGAACCTTATAGTTATGCCCCCTTGTAACAGCTACATCCACCCGAGGAAATAGTCTCTGAACGTCGACTCTATCTATCCCCCTCATCATCTTATAAACCTCTATTAAGTCACCTCTCATCCTCCTCCGTTCCAAAGAGAAAAGCCCTAGCTCCCTCAACCTTTCCTCATAAGACCTATCCTGAAAACCAGGCAGCATCTCCTTTGTACCCTTTCCAACGCTTCCACATCCTTCCTATAGTGAGGTAACAGAACTGCACACAATACTCCAAATGTGTTCTCACCAGGGTCATGTATAGTTGCAGCATAACCCCACGGCTCTTAAACTCAAACCCTTTGTTAATAAACGCTAACACACTGTAGGCCTTCTTCACGGCTCTATCGATTTGAGTGGCAACCTTCAGAGATCTGTGGACATGAACCCCAAGATCTCTCTGTTCCTCCACATTCCTCAGAACCCTGCCGTTGACCCTGTAATCCGCATTCAAATCTTTTCTACCAAAATGAATCACCTCGCACTTATCAGGGTTAAACTCCATCTGCCATTTTTCGGCCCAGCTCTGCATCCTATCAATGTCTCTTTGCAGCCTACAACAGCCCTCCACCTCATCCACTACTCCACCAATTTTGGTGTCATCAGCAAATTTACTGACCCACCCTTCAGCCCCCTCCTCCAAGTCATTGATGAAAATCACAAATAGCAGAGGACCCAGCACTGATCCCTGTGGTACACCGCTGGTAACTGGTCTCCAGTCTGAAAATTTTCCATCCACCACCACCCTCTGTCTTCTATGTGATAGCCAGTTACTTATCCAATTGGCCAAATTTCCCTCTATCCCACACCTCCTTACTTTCTTCATGAGCCGACCATGGGGAACCTTATCAAACGCCTTACTAAAATCCATGTATCCGACATCAACTGCTCTACCTTCATCTACACACTTAGTTACCTCCTCAAAGAATTCAATCAAATTTGTGAGGCAAGACTTACCCTTCACGAATCCGTGTTGACTATCCCGGGTTAAGCTGCATCTTTCCAAATGGTCATAAATTCTATCCTCCAGGACCTTTTCCATTAACTTACAGACCACCGAAGTAAGACTAACTGGCCGATAATTACCAGGGTCATTCCTATTCCCTTTCTTGAACAGAGGAACAACATTCGCCACTCTCCAGTCCTCTGGCACTATCCCCGTGGACAGTGAGGGCCAAAAGATCAAAGCCAAAGCCTCTGCAATCTCATTCCTTGCCTCCCAAAAAATCCTTGGATATATGCCATCTGGCCAACGGTACTTGTCGACTCAAAGTTTTTTCAAAATTGCTAATACATATTTCCTCAGAACATCTACCTCCTCCAGCCTACCCGCCTGTATCACACTCTCATCCTCAAAAACATGGCCCCTCTCCTAGGTGACACTGAAGAAAAGTATTCATTCAACGCCTCTCCTATTTCTTCTGACTCCATGCACAAGTTCCCACTACTGTCCTTGACCGGCCCTACCCTCACCCTGGTCATTCTTTTATTTCTCACATTAGAGTAAAAAGCCTTGGGGTTTTCCTTGATCCGACCCGCCAAGGACTTCTCATGCCCCCTCCTAGCTCTCCTAAGCCCTTTTTTTTTTTAGCTCATTCCTTGCTACCTTGTAACCCTCAAGCGACCCAACTGAACCTTGTTTTCTCATCCTTACATACGCTTCCTTTTTCCTCTTGACAAGACATTCAATGTGCTCCAATTATCGACGTAACTCCTACACCATCCCTGCAGCCATGTGTTTATCTGCACTCTCTCCCTGTTCCTCACCTCGCTCACACGTGGCACTGGCAACAAACCAGAGATGACAACATGGTTTGTCCTGGCTCTCAGCTTCCACCCTAGCTCCCTAAATTCCTGTTTTAAATCTCCGTCCCTTCTCTGACCTATGTCGTTGGTACCGATGTTTACCACAACTTGTGACTGTTCCCCATCCCCCTTCAGGATTCGGAAAACACGGTCTGAGATGTCACGGACCCTGGCACCCGGGAGGCAACATACCACCCTTGAGTCTCTTTCGTTGCTATAGAGCCGTCTATCTGTCCCTCTAACTATCAAGTCCCCAATAACTATAGCTCTCCTGCTCTCCCTCCTTCCCTTCTGAGCCACAGGGACGGACTCAGTGCTGGAGATCCGTTCACCTTGGCTTACCCCTGGTAGGTCGTCCCCCTACCGTGCTGCCAGTGAATGAAGAGTACGCCGTGAGGGGAATGAAGAGTAATCAGTGAAGGGGAATAGAGAGTAATCAGTGAAGGGAAAGAGAGTAATCGATGAGGCGAATGAAGAGGAATCAGTGAAGGGGAATAAAGAGTCATCGGAGAGGGGAATGAAAAGTAATCAGTGAGGGGTAATGATGAGTAATCGGGGAGGGGAATAGAGAGTAATCCGTGAAGTGGAATGAAGAGGAATCGGGAGGGGAATGAAGAGTAATCGATGAGGGGAATGAAGAGTAATCGGTGAGGGGAATGAAGAGTAATCGGTGAGGGGAATGAAGAGAAATCGGTGAGGGGAATGAAGAGGAATCAGTGAAGGGGAATACAGAGTAATTGGTGAGGGGAAAGAAAGGTAATCGGTGAAGGGGAATGAAGAGTAATCAGTGAAGGGGAATAGAGAGTAATCAGTGAAGGGAACAAAGAGTAATCGGTGAAGGAAATGAAGAGGAATCAGTGAAGGGGAATAGAGCGTAATCGGTGAGGGGAATTAAGAGTAATCGGTGACGGGAATGAAGAATAATCGGTGAAGGGGAATAGAGAGTAATCGCTGAGGGGAATGAAGAGTAATCGGTGTGGGGAATGAAGAGTATTCGGTGAGGGGAATGAAGAGTAATCGGTGAGGGGAATGAAGAGTAATCGGTGAGGGGAATGAAGAGTAATCGGTGAGGGGAATGAAGAGTAATCAGTGAGGGGAATGAAGAGTAATCGGTGAAAGGAATAAAGGGTAATCGGAGAGGGGAATGAAGAGTAATCGGTGTGGGGAATGAAGAGTAATCGGTGAAAGGAATAAAGGGTAATCGGAGAGGGGAATGAAGAGTAATCGGTGAGGGGAATAAAGAGTATTCGGTGAGGGGAATGAAGAGTAATCGGTGTGGGGAATGAAGAGTAATCGGTGAAAGGAATAAAGGGTAATCGGAGAGGGGAATGAAGAGTAATCGGTGAGGGGAATGAAGAGTAATCGGTGAGGGGAATGAAGAGTAATCGGTGAGGGGAATGAAGAGTAATCGGTGAGGGGAATGAAGAGTGATCGGCGAGGGGAATGAAGAGTAATTGGTGAAGGGAATGAAGAGTAATCGGTGAAGGGAATGAAGAGTAATCGGTATGGGAAATGAAGAGTAATCAGTGAAGGGAATGAAGAGGAATCAGTAAAGGGGAATAGAGAG
Organism: Scyliorhinus canicula; assembly: GCF_902713615.1. Classification (NCBI taxonomy): domain Eukaryota; kingdom Metazoa; phylum Chordata; class Chondrichthyes; order Carcharhiniformes; family Scyliorhinidae; genus Scyliorhinus; species Scyliorhinus canicula. The sequence goes on from NC_052156.1 coordinate 1,796,125, forward strand.
TAATAGGTGAAGGGAATGAAGAGGAATCCGTGAAGGGGAATAGAGAGTAATCTGTGAGGGAATGTAGAGTAATCGATGAGGGGTATAAAGAGTAATCGGTGAGTGGAATGAAGGGTAATCCGTCAGGGGAATGAAGAGTAATCGGTAAGGGGAATGACGAGTAATTGGTGCGGCGAATGAAGAGTAATAGGTGAAGGGAATGAAGAGGAATCCGTGAAGGGGAATAGAGAGTAATCTGTGAGGGAATGTAGAGTAATCGATGAGGGGAATAAAGAGTAATCGGTAAGGGGAATGAAGAGTAATCGCTGAGGGGTATGAAGTGTAATCGATGAGATGAATTAAGAGTAATCGGTAAGGGGAATGAAGAGTAATCTGTGAGGGGAAAGAAAGGTAATCGGTGAAGGGGAATGAAGAGTAATCAGTGAAGGGGAATAGAGAGTAATCAGTGAAGGGAACAAAGAGTAATCGGTGAAGGAAATGAAGAGGAATCAGTGAAGGGGAATAGAGCGTAATCGGTGAGGGGAATTAAGAGTAATCGGTGACGGGAATGAAGAATAATCGGTGAAGGGGAATAGAGAGTAATCGCTGAGGGGAATGAAGAGTAATCGGTGTGGGGAATGAAGAGTATTCGGTGAGGGGAATGAAGAGTAATCGGTGAGGGGAATGAAGAGTAATCGGTGAGGGGAATGAAGAGTAATCGGTGAGGGGAATGAAGAGTAATCAGTGAGGGGAATGAAGAGTAATCGGTGAAAGGAATAAAGGGTAATCGGAGAGGGGAATGAAGAGTAATCGGTGTGGGGAATGAAGAGTAATCGGTGAAAGGAATAAAGGGTAATCGGAGAGGGGAATGAAGAGTAATCGGTGAGGGGAATAAAGAGTATTCGGTGAGGGGAATGAAGAGTAATCGGTGTGGGGAATGAAGAGTAATCGGTGAAAGGAATAAAGGGTAATCGGAGAGGGGAATGAAGAGTAATCGGTGAGGGGAATGAAGAGTAATCGGAGAGGGGAATGAAGAGTAATCGGTGAAGGGGAATGAAGAGTAATCGGTGAGGGGAATGAAGAGTGATCGGCGAGGGGAATGAAGAGTAATTGGTGAAGGGAATGAAGAGTAATCGGTGAAGGGAATGAAGAGTAATCGGTATGGGAAATGAAGAGTAATCAGTGAAGGGAATGAAGAGGAATCAGTAAAGGGGAATAGAGAGTAATAGGTGAAGGGAATGAAGAGGAATCCGTGAAGGGGAATAGAGAGTAATCTGTGAGGGAATGTAGAGTAATCGATGAGGGGTATAAAGAGTAATCGGTGAGTGGAATGAAGGGTAATCCGTCAGGGGAATGAAGAGTAATCGGTAAGGGGAATGACGAGTAATTGGTGCGGCGAATGAAGAGTAATAGGTGAAGGGAATGAAGAGGAATCCGTGAAGGGGAATAGAGAGTAATCTGTGAGGGAATGTAGAGTAATCGATGAGGGGAATAAAGAGTAATCGGTAAGGGGAATGAAGAGTAATCGCTGAGGGGTATGAAGTGTAATCGATGAGATGAATTAAGAGTAATCGGTAAGGGGAATGAAGAGTAATCTGTGAGGGGAAAGAAAGGTAATCGGTGAAGGGGAATGAAGAGTAATCAGTGAAGGGGAATAGAGAGTAATCAGTGAAGGGAACAAAGAGTAATCGGTGAAGGAAATGAAGAGGAATCAGTGAAGGGGAATAGAGCGTAATCGGTGAGGGGAATTAAGAGTAATCGGTGACGGGAATGAAGAATAATCGGTGAAGGGGAATAGAGAGTAATCGCTGAGGGGAATGAAGAGTAATCGGTGTGGGGAATGAAGAGTATTCGGTGAGGGGAATGAAGAGTAATCGGTGAGGCGAATGAAGAGTAATCGGTGAGGGGAATGAAGAGTAATCGGTGAGGGGAATGAAGAGTAATCAGTGAGGGGAATGAAGAGTAATCGGTGAAAGGAATAAAGGGTAATCGGAGAGGGGAATGAAGAGTAATCGGTGTGGGGAATGAAGAGTAATCGGTGAAAGGAATAAAGGGTAATCGGAGAGGGGAATGAAGAGTAATCGGTGAGGGGAATGAAGAGTATTCGGTGAGGGGAATGAAGAGTAATTGGTGTGGGGAATGAAGAGTAATCGGTGAAAGGAATAAAGGGTAATCGGAGAGGGGAATGAAGAGTAATCGGTGAGGGGAATGAAGAGTAATCGGTGAGGGGAATGAAGAGTAATCGGTGAGGGGAATGAAGAGTTATCCGTGAGGGGAAGGAATAGTAATCGGTGAGGGGAATGAAGAGTGATCGGCGAGGGGAATGAAGAGTAATTGGTGAAGGGAATGAAGAGTAATCGGTGAAGGGAATGAAGAGTAATCGGTATGGGAAATGAAGAGTAATCAGTGAAGGGAATGAAGAGGAATCAGTAAAGGGGAATAGAGAGTAATAGGTGAAAGGAATGAAGAGGAATCCGTGAAGGGGAATAGAGAGTAATCTGTGAGGGAATGTAGAGTAATCGATGAGGGGTATAAAGAGTAATCGGTGAGTGGAATGAAGGGTAATCCGTCAGGGGAATGAAGAGTAATCGGTAAGGGGAATGACGAGTAATCGGTGCGGCGAATGAAGAGTAATTAGTGAAGGGAATGAAGAGCAATTGGAGAGGGGAATGAAGAGTAATCAGTGGAGGGAATGAAGAGTAATCGGTGAGGGGAATGAAGAGTTATCGGTGAGGGGAATGAACAGTAATCTGTGAGGGGAATGAAGAGTAATCGATGAAGGGAATGAAGAGGAAACAGTGAATGCGAATAGAGAGTAATCGGTGAAGGGGAATGAAGAGTAATTGGTGAGGGGAATGAAGAGTAATCGGTGAGGGGAATGAAGAGCAATCAGTGAAGGGGAATAGGGAGTAATCAGGGAAGGGAAAGAGAGAAATCGGTGAAAGGAATGAAGAGGAATCAGTGAAGGGGAATAGAGAGTAATCGGTGAAGGGGAATAGAGAGTAATCGGTGAAGGGGAATGAAGAGTAATCTGTGAGGGGAATGAAGGGTAATCGATGAGGGGAATAAAGAGTAATCGCTAAGGGGAATGAAGAGTAATCCGTGAGGGGAATGAAGAGTAATCGGTGAGGGGAATGAAGAGTAATCGGTGAGGGGAATGAAGAGTAATCCGTGAGGGGAATGAAGAGTAATCGGTGAGGGGAATGAAGAGTAATCGGTGAGGGGAATGAAGAGTAATCGGTGAGGGGAATGAAGAGTGATTGGCGAGGGGAATGAAGAGTAATTGGTGAAGGGAATGAAGAGTAATCGGTGAAGGGAATGAAGAGTAATCGGTATGGGAAATGAAGAGTAATCAGTGAAGGGAATGAAGAGGAATCAGTAAAGGGGAATAGAGAGTAATAGGTGAAGGGAATGAAGAGGAATCCGTGAAGGGGAATAGAGAGTAATCTGTGAGGGAATGTAGAGTAATCGATGAGGGGTATAAAGAGTAATCGGTGAGTGGAATGAAGGGTAATCCGTCAGGGGAATGAAGAGTAATCGGTAAGGGGAATGAAGAGTAATCGGTGAGGCGAATGAAGAGTAATCGGTGAGGGGAATGAAGAGTAATCGGTGAGGGGAATGAAGAGTAATCAGTGAGGGGAATGAAGAGTAATCGGTGAAAGGAATAAAGGGTAATCGAAGAGGGGAATGAAGAGTAATCGGTGTGGGGAATGAAGAGTAATCGGTGAAAGGAATAAAGGGTAATCGGAGAGGGGAATGAAGAGTAATCGGTGAGGGGAATAAAGAGTATTCGGTGAGGGGAATGAAGAGTAATCGGTGTGGGGAATGAAGAGTAATCGGTGAAAGGAATAAAGGGTAATCGGAGAGGGGAATGAAGAGTAATCGGTGAGGGGAATGAAGAGTAATCGGAGAGGGGAATGAAGAGTAATCGGTGAGGGGAATGAAGAGTAATCGGTGAGGGGAATGAAGAGTGATCGGCGAGGGGAATGAAGAGTAATTGGTGAAGGGAATGAAGAGTAATCGGTGAAGGGAATGAAGAGTAATCGGTATGGGAAATGAAGAGTAATCAGTGAAGGGAATGAAGAGGAATCAGTAATGGGGAATAGAGAGTAATAGGTGAAGGGAATGAAGAGGAATCCGTGAAGGGGAATAGAGAGTAATCTGTGAGGGAATGTAGAGTAATCGATGAGGGGTATAAAGAGTAATCGGTGAGTGGAATGAAGGGTAATCCGTCAGGGGAATGAAGAGTAATCGGTAAGGGGAATGACGAGTAATCGGTGCGGCGAATGAAGAGTAATAGGTGAAGGGAATGAAGAGGAATCCGTGAAGGGGAATAGAGAGTAATCTGTGAGGGAATGTAGAGTAATCGATGAGGGGAATAAAGAGTAATCGGTAAGGGGAATGAAGAGTAATCGCTGAGGGGTATGAAGTGTAATCGATGAGATGAATTAAGAGTAATCGGTAAGGGGAATGAAGAGTAATCTGTGAGGGGAAAGAAAGGTAATCGGTGAAGGGGAATGAAGAGTAATCAGTGAAGGGGAATAGAGAGTAATCAGTGAAGGGAACAAAGAGTAATCGGTGAAGGAAATGAAGAGGAATCAGTGAAGGGGAATAGAGCGTAATCGGTGAGGGGAATTAAGAGTAATCGGTGACGGGAATGAAGAATAATCGGTGAAGGGGAATAGAGAGTAATCGCTGAGGGGAATGAAGAGTAATCGGTGTGGGGAATGAAGAGTAATCGGTGAGGGGAATG
>NC_052156.1:1801356-1822349 GCF_902713615.1 Scyliorhinus canicula
GGAGGCTCCCCTTCAAAAGAGCAGTTAAAAGTTTTAGGTATTTGGGGGTGCAGGTGGCAAAGAACTGGGGGACCCTCCACAAGTTGAACTTTTCCAGACTGGTGGAACAGATGGAGGAGGAGTTTAAGAGGTGGGACATGGTGCCGCTGTCGCTGGCAGGGAGGGTGCAGTCAGTTAAAATGACGGTCCTCCCGAGGTTCTTGTTTTTGTTCCAGTGTCTGCCCATCTTCCTCCCCAGGGCCTTTTTCAAGAAGGTAACGAGTAGTATCATGGGGTATGTGTGGGCACATGGCACCCCGAGAGTTAGAAGGGTCTTTTTGGAGCGGAGTAGGGATAGTGAGGGCTGGCGTTACCCAACCTTTCAGGATATTACTGGGCGGCAAATACATCGATGGTACGAAAGTGGATGATGGAAGGGGAGGGGGCAGCCTGGGAAGCGCATGGAGAGGGCGTCCTGCGGCAACATAAGCTTAGGGGCACTGGTAACGGCACCATGGCCGCTCCCTCCCACGAGGTATACCACGAGCCCAGTGGTGGCGGCCACCCTCAAGATCTGGGGGCAGTGGAGGCGACACAGGGGGGAAGTGGGAGGTCTGATAGGGGCACCACTAAGAGGGAACCACAGATTTGCGCCGGGAAACACAGGAGGGGGATTCCAGAGCTGGCAGAGGGCGGGTATTAGACAACTGAGGGACTTGTTTATAGAGGGGAGGTTTGCGAGCCTGGGAGAGCTGGAGGAGAAATTTGGGCTCCCCCCGGGGAACACGTTCAGGTACCTCCAAGTGAAGGCATTTGCCAGACGACAGGTAGCGGGGTTCCCCGCGCTCCCCGACAGGGGGGTGAGTGATAGGGTGCTATCAGGGGTCTGGGTCGGGGAGGGGAAGATCTCGGACATCTATAAGATTATGCAGGAGGTGGAGGAGGTACCAGTAGAGGAGCTGAAAGATAAGTGGGAGTTAGAGCTGGGGGAACAGATAGAGGACGGGACATGGGCAGACGCCCTGGAGAGGGTCAACTCGTCGTCGTCATGTGCGAGACTAAGTCTCATTCAATTTAAGGTACTGCATAGAGCCCACATGACGGGGACAAGGATGAGTCGGTTTTTCGGGGGGGGAAGACAGGTGTATTAGATGTTCGGGAAGCCCTGCGAATCATGCACATATGTTTTGGGCATGTCCGGCACTGGAGGAGTTCTGGAAGGGGGTGGCAGGGACGGTGTCGAGAGTGGTGGGGTCCAGGGTCAAGCCAGGATGGGGACTTGCGATCTTCGGGGTTGGGGTGGAACCGGGGGTACAGGAGGCGAGGGAGGCTGGAATATTAGCCTTTGCGTCCTTGGTGGCTCGGAGGAGGATCCTGATTCAGTGGAGGGACGAAAGGCCTCCAAGTGTTAACACCTGGTTAAACGACATGGCAAACTTCATCCAATTGGAAAGGATCAAATTCGCCCTGAGAGGGTCGGTGCAGGGGTTTTCCAGGCGATGGCAACCCTTCCTAGACCTCTTGGATCAGAGATAGAAACTGAGGCCGTGACAGCAGCAACCCGGGAGGGGAGGGGAGGGCGGGAGGGAGGGGGGAGGGGGGGGGGGGGGGGAGGGGGGAGAAAGACGAAGGAAGTACGGTAGCGGTGGTGGCACGGGCAAGGCCTGCCCGAGGACGCTGCTAGAAATGATAAGTTGGTCTGGACTGTCGGTTTGCCGGCGGGGGGGGGGGGGGGGGGGGGGACGCGCGGGTAGGGGGGGGGGGGACTTTTTTCTTTTTCTTGTTAAGTAGGGGGGTTTGACTTTGTTTTGTTATAATTTAAATGTGAATGTAGGGGGGGTTAAAATGTTTGTATTTTGAAAAATTCAATAAAAATTATTTTTTAAAAAAAACTCTCCCAGGCAGCACATTCCAAACCCCAACAACTCTCCCAGGCAGCACATTCCATCCCCAACAACTCTCCCAGGCAGCGCATTCCAAACCCCAACAACTCTCCCAGGCAGCGCATTCCAAACCCCAACAACTCTCCCAGGCAGCACATTCCATCCCCAACAACTCTCCCAGGCAGCGCATTCCAAACCCCAACAACTCTCCCAGGCAGCACATTCCATCCCCAACAACTCTCCCAGGCAGCACATTCCAAACCCCAACAACTCTCCCAGGCAGCACATTCCAAACCCCAACAACTCTCCCAGGCAGCACATTCCAAACCCCAACAACTCTCCCAGGCAGCACATTCCATCCCCAACAACTCCCCCAGGCAGCACATTCCAAACCCCAACAACTCTCCCAGGCAGCACATTCCAAACCCCAACAACTCTCCCAGGCAGCACATTCCATCCCCAACAACTCTCCCAGGCAGCACATTCCAAACCCCAACATCTCTCCCAGGCAGCACATTCCAAACCCCAACAACTCACCCAGGCAGCACATTCCAAACCCCAACAACTCTCCCAGGCAGCACATTCCAAACCCCAACAACTCTCCCAGGCAGCACATTCCATCCCCAACAACTCTCCCAGGCAGCACATTCCAAACCCCAACAACTCTCCCAGGCAGCACATTCCAAACCCCAACAACTCTCCCAGGCAGCACATTCCATCCCCAACAACTCTCCCAGGCAGCACATTCCAAACCCCAACAACTCTCCCAGGCAGCACATTCCAAACCCCAACAACTCTCCCAGGCAGCGCATTCCAAACCCCAACAACTCTCCCAGGCAGCACATTCCAAACCCCAACAACTCTCCCAGGCAGCGCATTCCAAACCCCAACAACTCCCCCAGGCAGCACATTCCAAACCCCAACAACTCTCCCAGGCAGCACATTCCAAACCCCAACAACTCTCCCAGGCAGCACATTCCAAACCCCAACAACTCTCCCAGGCAGCACATTCCATCCCCAACAACTCTCCCAGGCAGCACATTCCAAACCCCAACAACTCTCCCAGGCAGCACATTCCATCCCCAACAACTCTCCCAGACAGCACATTCCATCCCCAACAACTCTCTGAGTAAAGAGGTTTCTCCTCATCTCACTCCGAGCTCCCACATTCATGCTGCAGTCCTGGTGTTCCAACTCCACAATATCCCCAAAATGCCCTTGTTCCTGATACTGTGGAGAGGTGGAATGAGGCTGGACCCTGACCTTGACCGTGGCGCTGACCCTTGCCCTGACTCTCACCTTGACCCTGACCCTGGCTCTGACCTTGACCCTGACCTTGACATTGACCCACATTGACATTGTGTTGTTATTGAATTGGAAAAATTGAAACTGGGCTTTGATCTTGAACAAGTGAAAGACACAGGGGGCCGGGATTCTCCCCTATCCGGCAGGGCGTGGGGTTCCCGGCGTGTTGGAGTGGCCTGAACCATTCTGGCATCGGGCCACCCCAAAGGTGCGGATAGGGGCCAAGCCCTCACATTGAGGGGCTAGGCCCCTGCCGGAGTGGTTGGCGCTCCGCCGGCTGGCGTGAACGGCCTTGGTGTCACGCCAGCCGGGCCGAAAGTACTTCGCCGGACGGCGTAAGTCCGCGCAAGCGCCGGAGCGTCAGCGGCTGCTGTCGTCATCCCGCCGCATGCGCAGGGGAGGGGGTCTCTTCCACTCCTGCCATGGCGGAGGCGGAAGTAAAAGAGTGCCCCCCACGGCACAGGCCCGCCCGCCAATCGGTGGGCCCCGATCGCGGGCCAGGCCACCGTGGGGGCACCAACCCGGCGGGGGGTCGGAGAATCCCGCCCAGGGTCTTTCTTTTATCCATTCATAGGATGTTGGCTGGACCAGCATTTCTTGCCCATCCCTAGTTGCCGCTTGAGAAGGTGGTGAAAATGAAAATGAAAATCGCTTATTGTCACGAGTAGGCTTCAATGAAGTTACTGTGAAAAGCCCCTAGTCGCCACATTCCGGCACCTGTTCGGGGAGGCTGGTACGGGAATCGAACCGTGCTGCTGGCCTGCCTTGGTCTGCTTTAAAAGCCAGCAATTCAGCCCAGTAAGCTAAACCATCCCCTGGTGGTGAACTGTCTTCTTGACCCCCTGCAGTTCATGTGCTGTAGGTACACGCACTGTGCTGTTCGGGAGGGAATTCCAGGATGTTGCCCCAGTGACAGTGAAGGAACGGCCGATATATTTCCCATTCAGGGTGGTGAGTGACTTGGAGGGGAACCTCCAGGTGGTGGGGTTCCCAGGTATCTGCTGTTCTTGTCCTTCTAGATGGTAGTGGCTGCAGGAGAAGTTGAAGGACCCTTGGTGAGTTCCTGCGCTGTATCTTGTAGATAAGTAGGCTTACATTAACACTAAAATGAAGTTACTGTGAAAATCCCCACATGTACACACGGCTGCCACTGTGGGCCGGTGATGGAGGGAATAGGCTGCTTTGCCTCATCGATGTAAGATACATTCCAAGTGCTACGTACAAATTATTCATGATATTTGATTCCACAAAGCAGTGAGTGCCTGAGATGTTCCTTCCTCTTAAAGTCATTACTGAAATTAATATTCTATTCTGGCAGAATGCTGAGATGACAGCTCCATTGTTGATAGTTGGAATAACTCCTACACAACATCATTTGTCACGAGCTACTTTATTTTATAATAAACACTCAATACAATACACTTATTGTTCAACAGCAATCGTCACGCCTACGTTCATTTGTTCAAGGGAACCATGGCAACAATACTGCCAATCAGCGAGTAATACACCCAAAACTAACCAATTGAAATAACCGATGTTGTCACAACCATGATTGTAGTGGGAGAAGCCGCGCTATTTTTCACACTCGAACGCCAAGAACAGCACACGTACATGGTGACTGGTGTGAGCCGGTTCATCACGGTCACTAACCAACCTCAATCTCACCTCGCTTCCAGCCATTCGACAACCTCACATCTAAACCAGTCCATGTCCAACATGTGGGTTTGGACTGATGAGTGGCAATTTACATTTGCGCCATACAAGTGCCAGGCAATGACCATCTCCTACAAGAGAGGATCTAACTACCATCCCTTGACATTCAATGATATTACCATCGCTGATTCTCCCACAATCAACATCCTGGGGGTTACCATTGATCAGAAACTGAACTGGATCCAGCCACATTAATACTGTGGCTACCAGGGCAGGTCAAAGGCTGGGAATCCTGCGGAGAGTAACTCACCTCCTGACCCCCCGAAGTCCAGTCGCAGTCACATATGATGGAAGACTCTCTCTGGATGAGCGCGGCTCCAACAACACTCAGAGGTTCAACACCATCCAGGACAAAGCAGCCCCGTGTAATCAACACGCCATCCATCACCGTAACCATGTACTCTACTTGGAGTCAGTGTGTGTGGGGCCCGTACCCCAGTGAGAGTCAGTGTGTGTGGGGCCCGTACCCCAGTGAGAGGCAGTGTGTGTGGGGCCCGTACCCCAGTGAGAGTCAGTGTGTGTGGGACCTGTACCCCAGTGAGAGTCAGTGTGTGTGGGACCCGTACCCCAGTGAGAGTCAGTGTGTGTGGGACCCGTACCCCAGTGAGAGTCAGTGTGTGTGGGACCCATACCCCAGTGAGAGTCAGTGTGTGTGGGACCCGTACCCCAGTGAGAGTCAGTGTGTGTGGGACCCATACCCCAGTGAGAGTCAGTGTGTGTGGGACCCGTACCCCAGTGAGAGTCAGTGTGTGTGGGACCCGTACCCCAGTGAGAGTCAGTGTGTGTGGGACCCGTACCCCAGTGAGAGTCAGTGTGTGTGGGACCCGTACCCCAGTGAGAGTCAGTGTGTGTGGGACCCGTACCCCAGTGAGAGTCAGTGTGTGTGGGACCCATACCCCAGTGAGAGTCAGTGTGTGTGGGACCCGTACCCCAGTGAGAGTCAGTGTGTGTGGAACCCGTACCCCAGTGAGAGTCAGTGTGTATGGGACCCGTACCCCAGTGAGAGTCAGTGTGTGTGGGACCCGTACCCCAGTGAGAGTCAGTGTGTGTGGGACCCGTACCCCAGTGAGAGTCAGTGTGTGTGGGACCCGTACCCCAGTGAGAGTCAGTGTGTGTGGGACCCGTACCCCAGTGAGATTCAGTGTGTGTCGGGGACCCGTACCCCAGTGAGAGTCAGTGTGTGTGGGACCCATACCCCAGTGAGAGTCAGTGTGTGTGGGACCCGTACCCCACTGAGAGTCAGTGTGTGTGAGACCCGTACCCCACTGAGAGTCAGTGTGTGTGGGACCCGTACCCCAGTGAGAGTCAGTGTGTGTGGGACCCGTACCCCAGTGAGAGTCAGTGTGTGTGGGACCCGTGCCCCAGTGAGAGTCAGTGTGTGTGGGACCCGTACCCCAGTGAGAGTCAGTGTGTGTGGGACCCGTACCCCAGTGAGAGTCAGTGTGTGTGGGACCCGTATTCCAGTGAGATTCAGTGTGTGTCGGGGACCCGTACCCCAGTGAGAGTCAGTGTGTGTGGGACCCGTACCCCAGTGAGAGTCAGTGTGTGTGGGACCCGTACCCCAGTGAGAGGCAGTGTGTGTGGGGCCCGTACCCCAGTGAGAGTCAGTGTGTGTGGGACCTGTACCCCAGTGAGAGTCAGTGTGTGTGGGACCCGTACCCCAGTAAGAGTCAGTGTGTGTGGGACCCGTTTCCCAGTGAGAGTCACTGTGTGGGACCCATACCCCAGTGAGAGGTGCATATAAAGCATCCTATCCGGCTGCATCACAGCCTGGTATGGCAACTGCTCGGTCCAAGACCGTAAGAAACTTCAGAGAGTCGTGAACTCAGTCGTGAACCCAGTCCATCACACGAACCCGGCTCCCATCCATTGACTGTCTACACCTCCCGCTGCCGGGGGAAAGCGGGCAGCATAATCAAAGACCCCTCCCACCCGGCTTACTCACTCTTCCAACTTCTTCCATCAGGCAGGAGATACAAAAGTCTGAGAACACGCACAAACAGACTCAAAAACAGCTTCTTCCCCGCTGTTGCAGCTGTACAGAAAGATGTTATCAAAGGTACTTAGAAAAATTCAAGGGAATCGGGCAGAATCAACAAGGTTTTGTGAAAGGCGAATGATGTCTAACTAATTTATTGGAAGTTCTTTGAAGGGGTCATATCTGTTGTGAATAAAGAGGAACCGGCAGATGCACTGGTCTTTGATTTCCAGAAAGTATTTGATAAGGTGCCACATCAAAGGTCATTGCAAAAAATAAAAACTGATAGTGTAGGAGGGACCATATTGGCATGGATAGAAGATTAGCTAGTTAACAGGAAACACAGTGTTGGCATAAATGGGCCTTTTTCAGGTTGGCAAGATGCAACAAGTGGCATGCCACAGGGATCAGTGCTGAGGCCTCAACTTTTCCAATTTATATAAATGTCTTGAATGAAGGTAACAAAGGGAGAGTTGGGAAAATGTTTTACACATTTACGGGATGTGGGTCATTGGCTACGCCCAGCATTTATTGCCCAACCCACCACCATCAGAAGGTGGTGGTGAGCTGCCTTCTTGAACCGCTGCAGTCCCTGAGGTGTAGGTACACCCACTGTGCTGTTAGGGAATGAGTTCCAGGATTTTGACCCAGCGACAGTGAAGGAACGGCGATATATTTCCCAGTTGGCATGGTGTGTGACTTGGAGGGGAACCTCCTGGTGGTGGGGTTCCCAGGTACCTGCTGCTCTTGTCCTTTCAGATGGTAGTGGTCGTGGGTTTGGAAGGGGCTGCCTGAGGAACCTTGGTGAGTTCCTGCAGTGAATCTTGTAGATGGTACACACGGCTGCTACTGTTGGTCGGTGATGGAGGGTTTGAATGTTTGTGAAAGGGGGAGCAATCAACCGCCTCCTGCTCCTAATTTGTTTCTATGTATGTCTGTGTATGTATGTTTGTGTGTGTATGTCTGTGTAGGTATGTTTGTGTATATACTATGTTTATGTTTGTGATATTTCCTTGGTCTTTTGGCTAAGGTCAAGTGTCAAATCGAGCCCGAGATGAGGCACGATGCTTTTACTGGTCAGCTTGGATCGTCTGTGTCTCTCTTGTGGATACCACGAATTGGCTTCAATTCGAATTGATTTTTGGAGCGAGCAATGAGATGAATTAAGGGCTATTCCTGTCCCCCCTCTACACTTTGACTTTGTAACTTTAAGAATGAGTTAAAAAAATATCAAAATGTTTGTTGTGTATATACACATGTCTGTTGTTTCACTCAATCGGCTAGAAAGCTGGTTTGTGATGCAGAGCGAGACAGCAGCGTGGGTTCAATTCCCGTACCGGCTGAGGTTATTCATGAAGGCCCCCCGCCTTCTCAATCTTGCCTGAGGTGTGGTGACCCTCAGATTAAATCACCACCAGTCAGCTCTCCCTCTCAAAGGGGAAAGCAGTCTATGGTCATCTGGGACTATGGCAACGTTAATTACATTACATGTGTCTGTGTATGCATGTTGTGTATGCACGTATGTTTGTGCATATACAATGTTAGTGTATGTACTTTGTGTGTGAACATGTGTCTGTGTATGTATGTCTGTGCATGAACGTATGTATGTACATGTTTGTGCATGTACATATATTTGTGTGTGTATGTGCATATATGTTTGTGTGTGTGTATGTATGCATGTTTGTGTGTGTATGTCTGTGTGTATGTATGTTTGTGTGTGTGTGTATGTTTGTGTGTGTATGTATGTTTGTGTGTGTATGTCTGTGTGTATGTATGTTTGTGTGTATGTATACATGTTTGTGTGTGTATGTTTGTGTGTATGTATGTATGTTTGTCTGTGTATGTCTGTGTGTATGTATGTTTGTGTGTGTATGTATGTTTGTGTGTGTATGTATGCATGTCTGTGTGTGTATGTTTGTGTGTGTATGTTTGTGTGTGTATGTATGTTTGTGTGTGTATGTCTGTGTGTATGTATGTTTGTGTGTGTGTATGTTTGTGTGTATGTATCTCACTTTGGAGCATCCGCGATGCTGAGGAGGTCGTGGATAGCACGTTTAGCGAGTTGGTCACACCGCAGGTGAAGGTTACTGAGGGAGATAGAAAATGGGTGACCAAAAGAAAGAGCAAGAGTAGGAAGGCAGTGCAGGTGTCCCCTGCGGTCATCTCCCTGCAAAACAGATATACCGCTTTGGATACTGTTGAGGGAGATGGCTCACCAGGGGAAGGCAGCAGCAGCCAGGTTCATGGCACCGTGGCTGGCTCTGCTGCGCAGCAGGGCAGGAAGAAAAATGGCAGGGCTATAGTGATAGGGGACTCGATCGTAAGGGGAATAGACAGGCGGTTCTGTGGACGCAATCGAGACTCCAGGATGGTATGTTGCCTCCCTGGTGCAAGGGTCAAGGATGTCTCGGAGCGGCTGCAGGACATTCTGGGGGGGGGGGGGGGGGGGGGGGGAGGGGTGAACAGCCAGCTGTCGTGGTGCACATAGGCACCAACGATATAGGTAAAAAACGGGATGAGGTCCTACAAGCGGAATTCAGGGAGTTAGGAGTTAAACTAAAAAGTAGGACCTCAAAGGTAGTAATCTCAGGATTGCTACCAGTGCCACGAGCTAGTCAGAGTAGGAATGTCAGGATAGATAGGATGAATGCGTGGCTCGAGAGATGGTGCAAGAGGGAGGGATTCAAATTCCTGGGGCATTGGGATCGGTTCTGGGGGAGGTGGGACCAGTACAAACCGGACGGCCTGCACCTGGGCAGGACTGGAACCGATGTCCTAGGGGGGGTGTTTTCTAGAGCTGTTGGGGAGGGTTTAAACTAATGTGGCAGGAGGATGGGAACCGATGCAGGAAGTTGGAAGGTAGTAAAACAGGGACAGAAGCAAAAGGAAGTAAGGGGAAAAGTGCAAGGCAGAGAAGACATAGTCAAAATCTAAAAGGGCGACAGTACAAGGTACAGTGACTGAGGGGAGCTCAGCGAATAGGCCCAGTAATAACAAAAGGAATAAAACTGGAGATGTTAAGATTCAAAACAGAGGTAAAAAAACCTACATAAGTGTACTTTACCTGAATGCTCGTAGTATTCGGAATAAAGTAAATGAGTTGATGGCACAAATCATCATGAATGACTATGATTTAGTGGCCATTACTGAAACATGGTTAAAGGATGGTCACGACTGGGAGTTAAATGTCCGAGGGTATCAAACTATTCGGAAGGACAGAGTGGATGGTAAGGGAGGTGGTGTTGCTCTGTTATTTAAGGATGACATCCGGGCAATAGTAAGGGATGACATCGGTGCTATGGAGGATAAGGTTGAATCCATTTGGGTGGAAATCAGGAATAGTAAGGCGAAAAAGTCACTGATAGGAGTAGTCTATCGGCCACCAAATAGTAACGATATGGTGGGGCAGGCAATAAACAAAGAAATAACTGATGCATGTAGACATGGTACAGCAGTTATCATGGGGGATTTTAATCTACATGTCGATTGGTTTAACCAGGTCGGTCAAGGCAACCTTGAGGAGGAGTTTATAGAATGTATCCGCGATAGTTTCCTAGAACAGTATGTAATGGAACCTACGAGGGAACAAGCGGTCCTAGATCTTGTCCTGTGTAATGAGACAGGATTGATTCATGATCTCATAGTTAGGGATCCTCTTGGAAGGAGTGATCACAATATGGTGGAATTTAAAATACAGATGGAGGGTGCGAAAGTAAAATCAAATATTAGTGTTTTGTGTTTAAACAAAGGAGATTACAAGGGGATGAGAGAAGAACTAGCTACGGTAGACTGGGAGCTAAGACTTTATGGTGCAACAGTTGAGGAACAGTGGAGAACCTTCCAAGCGATTTTTCACAGTGCTCAGCAAAGGTTTATACCAACAAAAAGGAAGGACGGAAGAAAGAGGGAAAATCGACCGTGGATATCTAAGGAAATAAGGGAGAGTATCAAATTGAAGGAAAAAGCATATAAAGTGGCAAAGATTGCTGGGTGATTAGAGGACTGGGAAATCTTTAGGGGGCAACAGAAAGCTACTAAAAAAGCTATAAAGAAGAGTAAGATAGAGTATGAGAGTAAACTTGCTCAGAATATAAAAACAGACCAGTAAAAGTTTTTACAAATATATAAGACAAAAAAGAGGGCTAAGGTAAATATTGGTCCTTTAGAGGATGAGAAGGGAGTTTTAATAATGGGAAATGAGGAAATGGCTGAGGAACTGAACAGGTTTTTTGTGTCGGCCTTCACAGTGGAAGACACAAATAACATGCCAGCGACTGATAGAAATGAGGACCTTGAGAGGATTGTTATCACTAAGGAGGGAGTGATGGGCAAGCTAATGGGGCTAAAGGTAGATAAGTCTCTTGGCCCTGATGGAATGCATCCCAGAGTGCTAAAAGAGATGGCTAGGGAAATTGCAGATGCACTAGTGATAATTTACCAAAATTCACTAGACTCTGGGGTGGTCCCGGTGGATTGGAAATTAGCAAACGTGACGCCACTGTTTAAAAAAGGAGGTAGGCAGAAAGCAGGATATTATAGGCCAGTGAGCTTAACTTCGGTAGTAGGGAAGATGCTGGAATCTATCATCAAGGAAGAAATTGCGAGGCATCTGGATATAAATTGTCCCATTGGGCAGACGCAGCATGGGTTCGTAAAGGGCAGGTCATGCCTAACTAATTTAGTGGAATTTTTTGAGGACATTACCAGTGCAGTAGATAATGGGGAGCCGATGGATGTGGTATATCTGGATTTCCAGAAAGCCTTTGACAAGGTGCCACACAAAAGGTTGCTGCATAAGATAAAGATGCATGGCATTAAGGGTAAAGTAGTAGCATGGATAGAGGATTGGTTAATTAATAGAAAGCAAAGAGTTGGGATAAATGGGTGTTTCTCTGGTTGGCAATCAGTAGCTAGTGGTGTCCCTCAGGGATCCGTGTTGGGCCCACAATTGTTCACAATTTACATAGATGATTTGGAGTTGGGGACCAAGGGCAATGT
Source organism: Scyliorhinus canicula (assembly GCF_902713615.1). Taxonomy (NCBI): domain Eukaryota; kingdom Metazoa; phylum Chordata; class Chondrichthyes; order Carcharhiniformes; family Scyliorhinidae; genus Scyliorhinus; species Scyliorhinus canicula. The sequence goes on from NC_052156.1 coordinate 1,813,213, forward strand.
GTCCAAGTTTGTGGATGACACTAAGATGAGTGGTAAAGCGAAAAGTGCAGAGAATACTGGAAGTCTGCAGAGGGATTTGGATAGGTTAAGTGAATGGGCTAGGGTCTGGCAGATGGAATACAATGTTGACAAATGTGAGGTTATCCATTTTGGTAGGAATAACAGCAAACGGGATTATTATTTAAACGATAAAATATTAAAGTATGCCGCTGTTCAGAGAGACTTGGGTGTGCTAGTGCATGAGTCACAGAAGGTTGGTTTACAAGTGCAACAGGTGATTAAGAAGGCAAATGGAATGTTGTCCTTCATTGCTAGAGGGATGGAGTTTAAGACTAGGGAGGTTATGTTGCAATTGTATAAGGTGTTAGTGCGGCCACACCTGGAGTATTGTGTTCAGTTTTGGTCTCCTTACTTGAGAAAGGACGTACTGGCGCTGGAGGGTGTGCAGAGGAGATTCACTAGGTTAATCCCAGAGCTGAAGGGGTTGGATTATGAGGAGAGGTTGAGTAGACTGGGACTGTACTCGTTGGAATTTAGAAGGATGAGGGGGGATCTTATAGAAACATTTAAAATTATGAAGGGAATAGATAGGATAGATGCGGGCAGGTTGTTTCCACTGGCGGGTGACAGCAGAACTAGGGGACATAGCCTCAAAATAAGGGGAAGTAGATTTCGGACTGAGTTTAGGAGGAACTTCTTCACCCAAAGGGTTGTGAATCTATGGAATTCCTTGCCCAGTGAAGCTGTTGAGGCTCCTTCATTACATGTTTTTAAGGTAAAGATAGATAGTTTTTTGAAGAATAAAGGGATTAAGGGTTATGGTGTTCGGGCCGGAAAGTGGAGCTGAGTCCACAAAAGATCAGCCATGATCTAATTGAATGGCGGAGCAGGCTCGAGTGGCCAGATGGCCTACTCCTGCTCCTAGTTCTTATGTTCTTAAGTTCTTATGTTCTTATGTTTGTGTGTGTATGTTTGTGTGTGTAGGTATGTTTGTGTGTTTATGTCTGTGTGTGTATGCATGTTTGTGTGTATATGTCTGTGTATGTATGTTTGTGTGTGTATGTATGCATGTTTGTGTGTGTATGTTTGTGTGTGTATGTATGTTTGTGTGTGTATGTCTGTGTGTATGCATGCATGTTTGTGTGTATGTATGTTTGTGTGTGTGTGTATGTTTGTGTGTGTATGTATGCTTGTGTGTGTATGTATGTTTGTGTATGTATGTCTGTGTGTATGTATGTTTGTGTGTGTATGTATGCATGTTTGTGTATGTATGTTTGTGTGCGTATGTATGCATGTTTGTGTGTGTATGTTTGTGTGTGTATGTCTGTGTGTGTATGTGTGTATGTATGTTTGTGTGTGTGTATGTCTGTGTGTGTGTATGTCTGTGTGTGTGTATGTCTGTCTGTGTGTGTATGTCTGTGTGTGTGTGTGTGTATGTATGTCTGTGTGTGTATGTGTGTGTGTATGTTTGTGTGTGTGTGTATGTTTGTGTGTGTATGTATGCATGGTTGTGTGTGTATGTATGTTTGTTTATGTGTGTGTGTTTGGACAGTTAGGGAGAAACTGCCCCCATTGGCAAAAAGGTTAAGAACCAAACGGCACAGATTTCAGGTGATTGACAAAGGAAATAACGGCAACACGAGGACTGAATTTTGCACAGCGTGTGTTCCAAGTCTGAAATGTGCTTCCTGAGAGTGTGCTGGGGGCAGGTTTAATGAAGGCTTTCAAAAAGGAATCTGAAGAGAGACATTTTCCAGGGTGACGGGGAAAAGGCCGGATTGGGAATAGCTGAGGTTTTCTTGCTGTTATGGAACCATTCAATGATTGGTTCAATGGCGAGACCATGCAGACGCTGCGACAACGGATGAACGGACATCGCGCAACAAGTACCAGGCAGGAATGTTCCCTTCCAGTCGGGGAACACTTCAGCAGCCAAGGGTATTCAGCCTCTGATCTCCGGGGAAGCGTTCTCCAAGGCGGCCTTCAGGACGCGCGACAACGCAGAATCGCCGAGCAGAAACTTATAGCCAAGTTCCGCACGCATGAGTACGGCCTCAACCGGGCCCTTGGATTCATATCACTTATATTCACCCCCACCATCCGGCCTGGGCTTGCGAAATCCTACCAACTGTCCTGGTTTGAGACAATTCACACCTCTTTAACCTGGGGTTACCCCATCTCTGGATCTGTAAAGACTTAATTGCCTGCTAATGCTCGCATTCTAAGTATCGTATTGCATATTTGACTTTGTCTATATAAATGTTTCTGGACCATACCTTTTCATTCACCTGAGGAAGGAGCAGTGCTCCGAAAGCTAGTGTTTGAAACAAACCTGTTGGACTTTAACCTGGTGTTGTCAGACTTCTTACTGTGCTCACCCCAGTCCAACGCCGGCATCTCCACATCATTCAATGATTGTACAAAGCTCTGCAATCCAGCACTAAAGGCTGGAGTGCTCCAGATGCTGTGCAAAATTTAATGCATTGACTGCTATTTTGTGTGGAACAACACAATTAGTATGCAGTGAGTGAACCTCATCAATCCAACACAGAACCAGAATTTAGACTTATCCACAGGGTTATCCCAAACAACCCAATTGAACAGCTCACAAGTTCACATGAAGATTGATGTGGAGCAGTAGAAGTCAGGCTAACTCTTCTTCTAGACGTGATCACCTACTTTCTAATCAGTTCAGTTGTGAGGTAATGGTGTACAGAATTGTCAGTAACACAAGGATAAAGACATCTCCAGTTACATCTACCCTGTAATGGCGAGACCTTGCAAACACTGCGACAGCGGATGAACGGACATCGCGCAACAATTACCAGGCATTTGGTAGGATTTCCCAAGCCCAGGCCAGATGGTGGGGGGATGAATGTAATGCGACATGAATCCAAGGACCCGGTTGAGGCCGTACTCGTGTGCGGAACTTAGCTATAAGTTTCTGCTCAGCAATTCTGCGTTGTCACGCGTCCTGAAGGCCGCCTTGGAGAACGCTTACCCGGAGATCAGAGGCTGAATGCCCTTGACTGCTGAAGTGTTCCCCGACTGGAAGGGAACATTCCTGCCTGGTAATAGTTGGCAATGGTGATTGAGTGTACTCAGCAGCTCCTTGTGTTTCATCAACTACACTTAACTTCCACTTGTTGCTCATTTCATCAATTACTCAGCAATCATCACATCTTGGGTGAAAAATTACTGAATTATTTATTAATCACATATGATTAATTCCAGAGAATTGGAACATTGATCCCTGGTTTTTCCAGTTCTCTCAACTCCACACTTTTACCAATTTTACCAATTTCTATGCCCCACAAAACGGATTGAAGATTAAGCTCACTTTCAACTACTTAATGTTCCATTCGCCTCACCGATAATTCTATATTCCCGTCCCGATTACTCTTCATTCCCCTCCCTGATTACTCCTCATTCCTCTCACCGATTACTCTTCATTCCCCCCACCGATTACTCTTCATTCCCCTCCCTGATTACTCCTCATTCCTCTCACCGATTACTCTTCATTCCCCTCACCGATTACTCTTCATTCCCTTCAACAATTACTCTTCATTCCCCTCACCGATTACTCTTCATTCCCCTCACCGATTACTCTTCATTCCCTTCACCAATTACTCTTCATTCCCCTCACCGATTACTCTTCATTCCCCTCACCGATTACTGATCATTCCCTTCACCGATTACTCTTCATTCCCCTCATCGATTACTCTTCATTCCCTTCACCGATTACTCTTCATTTCCCTCACCGATTACTCTTCATTCCCTTCACCGATTATTCTTCATTCCCCTCACCGATTACTCTTCATTCCCCTCACCGATTATTCTTCATTCCCCTCACCGATTACTCTTCATTCCCCTCATCGATTACTCTTAATTCCCCTTGACTGATTACTCTTCATTCCCCTCATCGATTATTCTTCATTCCCCTCACCGATTACTCTTCATTTCCCTCACCGATTACTCTTCATTCCCCACATCAATTACTCATCATAGCCCACACCGATTACTCGTCATTCCCCTCACTGATTACTCTTCATTCCCCTCATCGATTACCCTTCATTCCCCTCACAGATTACTCTTCATTCCCCTTCACCGATTACTCTCTATTCCCCTTCATGATTACTCTTCATTCCCCTTCACCGATTACTCTCTATTCCCTTCACTGTTTCCTCTTCATTCCCTTTCACTGACTACTCTTCATTCCCCACACCGATTACTCTTCATTCCCCTCACCGATTACTCTTCATTCCCCACATCGATTAGTCTTCATTCCCTCACCGATTACTCTTCATTCGCTTAACCGCTTACTCTTTATTCCCCTTCACCGACTACTCTTCATTCCCCTTCACTGATTGCTCTTCATTCCCCTCACCGATTACTCTTGATACCCCTTCACCGACTACTCTCTATTCCCCTTCACTGATTACGCTTCATTCCCCTTCACTGAATACTCTTCATTCCCCTCATTGATTACTCTTTATTCCCCTGATCGATTACTCTTTATTCCCCTTCACCGACTACTCTTCATTCCCTGAACCGATTACTCTTTATTCCCCTTCACCGACTACTTTTCATTCCCTGAACCGATTACTCTTTATTCCCCTGATCGATTACTCTTTATTCCCCTTCACCGACTACTCTTCATTCCCCTTCACTGATTGCTCTTCATTCCCCTCACCGATTACTCTTGATACCCCTCACTGATTGCTCCTCATTCCCCTCACGGATTTCTCTTCATTCCCATCACAGATTACTCTTCATTCCCCTTCACCGACTACTCTCTATTCCCCTTCACTGATTATGCTTCATTCCCCTTCACTGAATACTCTTCACTCCCCTCATCGATTATTCTTCATTCCCCTCACCGATTAGTTTTTGTTACCCTCACCGATTACTCTTCATTCCCCTCACGGATTACTCTTCATTCCCCCCCCCCCCCCGATTACTCTTCATACCCCTCACCGATTACTCTTCATTCCCCTCACAGATTACTCTTCATTCCCCTTACCGATTACTCTTAATTCATCTCATCGATTACACTTCATACCCCTCAGCGATTACTCTTCATTCCCCTTACCGATTACTCTTTATTCCCCTCATCGATTACCCTTCATTCCCCTCACAGATTACTCTTCATTCCCCTTCACCGATTACTCTTCGTTCCCCTTCACTGAATACTTTTCATTCCCCACACCGATTACTCTTCATTCCCTCACCGATTACTCTTCATTCCCCTCACGGATTACTCTTCATTCCCCTCACCGATTACTCTTCATACCCCTCACCGATTACTCTTCATTCCCCTCACGGATTACTCTTCATTCCCCTTAGCGATTACTCTTTATTCCCCTCATCGATTACCCTTCATTCCCCTCACAGATTACTCTTCATTCCCCTTCACCGATTACTCTCTATTCCCCTTCACCGATTACTCTCTATTCCCCTTCACTGATTCCTCTTCATTCCTTTCACCGATTTCTCTCTTTCCCTTCCCTGATTACTCCCTATTCCCCTTCACTGATTGCTCTTCATTCCCCTCACCGATTACTCTTCATTCCCCTCACCAATTACTCTTCATTCCCCTTCACCGATTACTCTCTATTCGCATTCACTGTTTCCTCTTCATTCCCTTCATCGATTACTCTTCATTCCCCTCACAGATTACTGTTCATTCCCCTCACCGATAACTCTTCATTCCCCTCACCGATTACTCTTCATTCCCTCCACTGATTACTCTTCATTCCCCTCTCCAATTACTCTTCATTCCCTTCACTAATTACTCTTCATTCGCCGCACCGATTACTCGTCATTCCCCTTACCGATTACTCTTCATTCCCCTGACGGATTACCCTTCATTCCACTCACCGATTACTCTTTATACCCCTCATCGATTACTCTACATTCCCTCACAGATTACTCTCTATTCCCCTTCACGGATTCCTCTTCATTCCCTTCACCTATTACTCTCTATTCCCCTTTACTGATTCCTCTTCATTCCCTTCACTGATTACTCTTCATTTCCCATACCGATTACTCTTCATTCCCTTCACCGATTACTCTTCATTCCCTTCACCAATTACTCTTCATTCCCCTCGCCAATCACTCTTCATTCCCCTCACCGATTACTCTTCATTCCCCTCACCGATTACTCTTCATTCCCCTCACCGATTACTCTTCATTCCCCTCACGGATTACTCTTCATTCCCCTCACCGATTACTCTTCATACCCCTCACCGATTACTCTTCATTCCCCTCACGGATTACTCTTCATTCCCCTTAGCGATTACTCTTTATTCCCCTCATCGATTACCCTTCATTCCCCTCACAGATTACTCTTCATTCCCCTTCACCGATTACTCTCTATTCCCCTTCACCGATTACTCTCTATTCCCCTTCACTGATTCCTCTTCATTCCTTTCACCGATTTCTCTCTTTCCCTTCCCTGATTACTCCCTATTCCCCTTCACTGATTGCTCTTCATTCCCCTCACCGATTACTCTTCATTCCCCTCACCAATTACTCTTCATTCCCCTTCACCGATTACTCTCTATTCGCATTCACTGTTTCCTCTTCATTCCCTTCATCGATTACTCTTCATTCCCCTCACAGATTACTGTTCATTCCCCTCACCGATAACTCTTCATTCCCCTCACCGATTACTCTTCATTCCCTCCACTGATTACTCTTCATTCCCCTCTCCAATTACTCTTCATTCCCTTCACTAATTACTCTTCATTCGCCGCACCGATTACTCGTCATTCCCCTTACCGATTACTCTTCATTCCCCTGACGGATTACCCTTCATTCCACTCACCGATTACTCTTTATACCCCTCTTCGATTACTCTACATTCCCTCACAGATTACTCTCTATTCCCCTTCACGGATTCCTCTTCATTCCCTTCACCTATTACTCTCTATTCCCCTTTACTGATTCCTCTTCATTCCCTTCACTGATTACTCTTCATTTCCCATACCGATTACTCTTCATTCCCTTCACCGATTACTCTTCATTCCCTTCACCAATTACTCTTCATTCCCCTCGCCGATCACTCTTCATTCCCCTCACCGATTACTATTCCTTCCCCTCACCGATTACTCTTCATTCCCCTCACCGATTACTCTTCATTCCCCTCACCGATTACTCTTCATTCCCCTCACCGATTACTCTTCATTCCCCTCTCCGATTACCCTTTATTCCTTTCACCGATTACTCTTCATTCCCCACACCGATTACTCTTCATTCCCCTCACCGAATACTCTTCATTCCCCTCACCGATTACTCTTCATTCCCCTCTCCGATTACCCTTTATTCCTTTCACCGATTACTCTTCATTCCCCACACCGATTACTCTTCATTCCCCTCTCCGATTACCCTTTATTCCTTTCACCGATTACTCTTCATTCCCCTCACTGATTACTCTTCATTCCCCTCACCGATTACTCTTCATTCCCCTCACCGATTACTCTTCATTCCCCCTCACCGATTACTCTTCATTCCCCTCACCGAATACTCTTCATTCCCCACACCGATTACTCTTCATTCCCCTCAGCGATTACTCTCTATTCCCCTTCACCGATTATTCTTCATTCCCGTCACCGATTACTCTTAATTCCCCTCACCGATTACGCTCTATTCCCCTTCACTGATTCCTCTTCATTTCCTTCACCGATTACTCTTTGTTCCCTTCACTGATTACTCTCTATTCCCCTTCACTGATTACTCTTCATTCCCCTTCACCGATTACCTTTCTTTCCCCTCACAGATTACTCTTCATTCCCCTTACCGATTACTCTTAATTCATCTCATCGATTACACTTCATACCCCTCAGCGATTACTCTTCATTCCCCTTACCGATTACTCTTTATTCCCCTCATCGATTACTCTACATTCCCTCACAGATTACTCTCTATTCCCCTTCACGGATTCCTCTTCATTCCCTTCACCTATTACTCTTCATTCGCCGCACCGATTACTCGTCATTCCCCTTACCGATTACTCTTCATTCCCCTGACGGATTACCCTTCATTCCACTCACCGATTACTCTTTATACCCCTCATCGATTACTCTACATTCCCTCACAGATTACTCTCTATTCCCCTTCACGGATTCCTCTTCATTCCCTTCACCTATTACTCTCTATTCCCCATTACTGATTCCTCTTCATTCCCTTCACTGATTACTCTTCATTTCCCATACCGATTACTCTTCATTCCCTTCACCGATTACTCTTCATTCCCTTCACCAATTACTCTTCATTCCCCTCGCCGATCACTCTTCATTCCCCTCACCGATTACTCTTCATTCCCCTCACCGATTACTCTTCATTCCCCTCACCGATTACTCTTCATTCCCCTCACCGATTACTCTTCATTCCCCTCTCCGATTACCCTTTATTCCTTTCACCGATTACTCTTCATTCCCCACACCGATTACTCTTCATTCCCCTCACCGAATACTCTTTATTCCCCTCACCGATTACTCTTCATTCCCCTCTCCGATTACCCTTTATTCCTTTCACCGATTACTCTTCATTCCCCACACCGATTACTCTTCATTCCCCTCTTCGATTACCCTTTATTCCTTTCACCGATTACTCTTCATTCCCCTCACTGATTACTCTTCATTCCCCTCACCGATTACTCTTCATTCCCCTCACCGATTACTCTTCATTCGCCTCACCGATTACTCTTCATTCCCCTTACCGATTACTCTCATTCCCCTGACGGATTACCCTTCATTCCACTCACCGATTACTCTTTATACCCCTCATCGATTACTCTACATTCCCTCACAGATTACTCTCTATCCCTTCACGATTACTCTTCATTCCCTTCACCTATTACTCTCTATTCCCCTTTACTGATTCCTCTTCATTCCCTTCACCGATTACTCTTCATTTCCCATACGATTACTCTTCATTCCCTTCACCGATTACTCTTCATTCCCTCACCCAATTACCTCTCATTTCCCTCGCACATCACTACTTCATTCCCCTCACCAGACTTACTCTTCATTCCCCTGCACCGAATTACTCTTCATTCCCCTCACCGATTACTCTTCATTCCCTCACCACGGATTACTCTTCATTCCCCTACCGATACTCTTCATACCCTCACG